>NW_016108104.1:90004-200392 GCF_001604975.1 Cebus imitator | reverse complement strand
AAAAAAAAAAAAAAAAAAAAACTTTTCCTTGACTCATGTATTAGTTTTTAGGGCTGCCTAAATTACCAGTTTGTGGCTTGAAGTTCCAGAGGCTAGAAATCAGAGTCGGCTGGGCCATTCTCTGAAGGGTCTAGGAGGGGAGCCTTTCTTGCTGCTGCTTAGCTTCTGGGGATGGCCGGCAATCCTCCATGTGCCTTAGCTTGTGGACTCGTAACTCCAACTCTGCCTCTGTGTTCTTAGGGACTTCTTCCCTGTCTGTCTCTGTCTTTGTCTCTACATCTCATTTTCTCTTCTTGAAAGATCACAGGTTGTTGGATTAGGGCCCACTGTACTCCAATATAACCTCATTTTAACAAATTATATCTGTGAAAACAGTTTCCAAATAAGGTTACATCTGGTGGTTCCCGGTGGACTTGAATTTTCTGAGGACGTTTTCCAACCCAGAATACCCCCTTCCCATCCTCAGCTAAGCTCTAGCCACAGTGGAGTCCTCTCAGTTCTCTGAATGTATCACACTCTTTCCCACCTTAGTCTTTTTGAAATTCTAGGCCCTCTCTGTCTAAATATTCACCCTCCTCCTTCCTCGCCTCCTCAATTCTTGGCCTGACTAGATCCTTCTTACCCTTCAAGTCTTGGTTTAAATGTCGCCACATCAAAGAAACCTTCCCTTGCCCACCTTATCTAAGCTCGTTGTTTTCATTATCTCTTCTCTGTTTCCACACTTGCTTCTTTTCTCTTTTCTTTTTTCTTTTATTTTCAAGAAAGGCTGTTGGTATGTTGCCCAGGCTGGTCTCAAACTCCTGAGCTCGAGCAATTCTCCTGCCCCAGCCTCCCAAGTAGCTGGGCTTACAAGTATGTGTCACCATACACAGCTTCTTTTCTTGTATTTAGCATCATTTAGTATCATGTTAATGCTTTCTCTCTCTCTCTCTCTTTCTGTGTGTGTTTATGTATTTTCTTAGCTTTCTCATTCAAATATAAGTTTGCCCACAAGGAGTTCCACTAGTTTGTTCCCTGCTAGTTTGTTCACCCGGCACCTTATAAAGTCCTTGTACTAAATGAATAGTTGTTTAGTAAAACAAAAACATTTGAGTATCTGTTATATGAAAGGCCAAGTGCTAGGCACTCAGGGAAAATTGAATATATAACATAAAACCCCTATTTTCAAAGTACTTAGACTGGAGGCAAGAGCAGAGGTGGACACAGATCATTCTAAGATGTGATATAAGTTCAAGCAGAGAGGGGCTGAAAAAGTGCTGCAGGAGCAACTCAGCAAACAATTTAGCTAAGCTAGTGGTCTCAGGGGAGCGCAGGGACACAGGCGGGGGTAAACTTGCAAAGTTGCTTTCAGAGCAAAAGGGAGCAGGTACTGATGCAAAAAGTGAGAGTAATGCGTTGTGCATGCATCCATAAGTAACCTCCAGGGCCATTGCTGTATCTGTGGGCTGGATTCGGTCGGGCCACGTGCAGTGGGAGTCTGAACCCAGCTGTTGTGGCAGGCGAGGCAATCAGGTGAAGATGCAGCCGATGATGCCTTTCCCAGCCAGGGGTTCCTGGCCCCTGGTTCCTCTACTGGCTTTGAAGCTGGATGTGGTTAGTGAATTCTGAAACTCCCTGATAACTCGGGGAGTTTTTGCTGCCGACGCTTGGGTGCCCCCAAGCAGCTGGGACAGATTGTATGTGGAAGTTTTCTCTAGTTTCCTGCCTCCTTCCCTGCAGTTCCCACCCTGAGAAGATTGCTGTTTAAGCTCCAGGTTAAAGAAAATCCTGGTATTCCTGGGGCAAACTGCACTCAATCTGTTTCTCTAAGAGACAGCTGGCTTGGAAGAGCCACCTTTTCTGCCTTTCCTCCCCCTCCTCTGGATTCCCTTCTTGTCTTCCAAGTGTGGGTGGGAAGTACCTGTGTGAAGAGTCCACTCTCAAGATCCTCACTTCCCATAAGAGTCTATTAATAGAGAAGGTGTCAGAGGGGAAGGGAATCAGTTGCAGTGCAACAAATATAAAAAGGAAACTTTTCTCTGCAATTTGATGGTTAGAGTCAAACGCCCTCCCGGAGGAATGAGATACTTTGGAAGGGCACAACCAGTGTGTAAATGTGTAGCAAGACAATACTACCACTTGGGGTCCTAGGGATGTGACGGGCCTTGTACCCTGAATGCATCTGGGAAGGAACTCATTTAGGAGGCACTATTTTTGGAGGTTGAGAGACAAAATACAAAGAAAGTGCTTAGCACAGTGACTGTCACTTGCACACAACTAGTTACTACCAGCTACTATTACTCTTCCTACTACTATTATCAATGTTAATGTTTTCACATCGTTCATAGAAGTGGAACTCTCCGTCGCGTCTCAGGCAAGACTGGGCCCTTTTTGAATACATGCTGATGTATTGCCTAAAGTGACTTGGAGAGGGGATGGAGACAAAGGAGCTGTGGATGCTTCTTTGGAGGAGAGAGTTCTCAGGGAAAGGAACAAGAGAAAAGAGGGAGAAGTAGCAGCAGCCACGGAGAATGGGATGTGAATGGTAAATTTTTCAGAAAGCTTTGTGCTATGGTAAGGCTGTCCTCCATATCTGTTTTTACTAAACTATATATCAGTTATTGAAGTTTTTGAGTTGGTATGGTGAGGTCATTTAATGTGGTGATAGTAAAGCCTGGCCTCAAAGTGGGGTCTGGACTCAGGAGGCAGAATGACCCCCAGTCTCACCTGTAATACAAGCAAGGACTGTGTGTTTTTTTTGCTAGGGCTGCCATATATATTACCACAAACTGGTTGGCTAAAAACAACAGAAATGCATTCTCTTACACTTTTGCTGGCCAGGAGTCTAAAATCTCACAGGGCCATGCTTTCTCTGGAGGCTCCAGGGGATAATCCATTATTTGACTCTTCTAGCTTCTGGTGGCTGCCGGCATTCCTTGAATTGTGGCCACATCGCATCAGTCTCTGCGTCTGCGGTTGCGTTGCCTCTTAGTGTGTCTCAAATCTCCCTCTGCCTTTCTCTTATAAGAACACTTGTCATTGAATTTAGGACCCACCTGAGTAATCTAGGATAATCCTCTCATCTCAAAAGACTTCAGTTAATCATATCTGCAAAGACTCTTTTCCCAAATTAAAAAAAAAAATTCATAGGTTCCAAAGATTGGCATGTGGACATATTTCTTTAGGGGCCACTATTCCACTCGTTATGACTATCCTGGAGCTCAGGGAGATGAGTGAATTGCTGCAAGTCCCAGTGCTAGGAAACAAAGGGGCCAAGTACAGAAACCTTAGGACAGAGGTGGGAAATTACTTACCCAAGAGAGCACAGGAAACACCAACGTGAGTCAAGGCATCTCTCTACTCCAGCCTTCAGTGGTTTTACCCAAATGCATGGTAATGTGGGAATTCCTTATCATGTTGGGAAGATATTTTTGTCTAGGTAGCTGTGAAACTTTAAGAAAGATATTTTGCATTTGAGATATCCCGTTTGAGACTCAGCTCAAGATATTCTTTTTCTTTTGAATAAGGATTTTTTTGAAAAGATGATTTATAAAAAGATAAATGAAATAGCTTATACCATACCAATGTTGGATGAAGGATAATTTCCATTTAACATGGACCTCCATCCTTACGGTCAGTAAGAAGCAATCATCTCTTTACACATTCATTCACTTACTCATTTAACAAAAATTGAGGGCACTCTGCCAGGCAGTGTACATAGTGCTGGGGAGAAAATAAATAAATGAGACAAATGTATTCCTTGCATTTGTGGACTATAATACAATATGGAGGAAACAGACAACAGTAACAATAAGACAAAAGAGTGCTATTTTGAAATTTGGAAGTTGCCGTGAATGAAATAAACATCATTCTATGAGAGAGTATATTGGCAATGATGCTACTTTAAGTAGAGGAATGTCTGTGAAATTTAGATGAGACTTGAAGGACTCCATTAGGCGAAGAGGCTTGAGAAGGCATTCCATTCCAAACACGATGCCTTAAGAGGCCAAGGAGTTTGATGTTTTTGGAATAGTCAGAAGACCTATGTAGCCAGAACTTACAACTGCATGGGGAACGTGAGGCTTCCTCTATTGCAAAAAGACTTCCTCTATGTGGCAAAAGGTACTGCCACAATTTACTCCAGGATTATCACCTCCCAGCCCAGTGATGACAAAGAACGTTCATCTTTTCCTGTTTTCTAAATCCTAAATCCCAGCAAAGACTTTGATTGGCATTGGTTTAGGTCAAGTGACTTCTCTTGAAATAATCACTGTGGCCAGAGGAACACAGTACTAAGAAAAGCCAGACTTGTATCGCCTCTGTGGTCAGCAGCTCCATCAGAATCACATGATTGGAGCAGCAGGAAATCAGTTGCCCAGAGGAAGGAGGGGATGCAGGACAGTCAAGGCAGCAGACAATCACCCTCCTGTTCAAAATGCAGCAACTCATCAACTGCTCCCCTGACCCTTACAAGCAGGGACATTGTCTGTCTTATTCATTACTGTGTTCCTTGTGCTGAGGGCAGTTCCTAGGACATATTAGCTCCTCAAACACTGTCAATTAAATGTATGGGAAAAATTTAAAGAATGACATTTTATTACCATGAGAAAATTACAGTCACATGTCACTTGATGACAGGGAAATGTTCTGAGAAATGTGTTGTTAGACAATTTCATCCTTGTACTAACATCATGGAGTATACTTACACAAACCTAGAGGGTATAGCTTGCTGCACACCTAGACTATGTGGTACAGCCTACTGGTCCTAGGCTACAAAGCTATTTATATGCATGTTCCTCTACTGAATACTGTAGGTAATTATAAGACAATGGTATTTGTGGACCTAAATACAGGAAAATTACAGTAAAAAGATAGTACAAAAAATGTTCATGGTACATTTGCATAGGGCACTTACCATGAATGGAGCTTACAAGACTAGAAATTGCTCTGGGTGAGTTAGTGAGTGGTGAGTGAATGTGAAGGCCTAGGACATAACTGTATAGCACTGTGACTTTATAAATACCATACACTTAGGCTACACTACATTTATAAACAAATAAAGTAATTGCAATACAATGTTGTGACAGCCATGACATCACTAGGTGATGGGAATTTTTCATTTCATTATAACCTTATAGGACTACCATTGCATATAGGGTCCATTGTTGGCCAAGATGTTATATGGTGCATGACTGTATTTGCAACATAAATACTTCAGAATGAATAGTTAAATTCTGTTACACCCCGCTATTGTTGAAGAGTGTTGGTCTACAGAGTAGAAATACAAATATTTAAGCTGCATAACTTGCCAGGCCTCTCTGATAATTAATTGCTATTCGATTGTAAAAGGCTTTGGAAAGTATCCATATAAAACTACATACAGATACAAGGCATTTTGTTGTTAATAGTCAGCTAGGAAATGAATGCTCAGCAGAATCGTCTACATAGGCTCCTAAAGGGTATGGCCAAAAAAAAAAAAAAAAAAAAAAAAAAAAAAATAAAAAAAAAAAAAAAAAAAAAAAAAAAAAAAAGAAGGAACTTTGAAGAGAAAGTTTCAAATGACAAAAAATACTTAGGCAGCAAAAAGACAATTTTCTGAAATGATGGGTTTGAGGAGAATGAATCAGCAATAAATGTTGGTGCAAAACATTATTTAAGAAGTCTGAACACACTCCTGATTAAAAATATTTTCAAGAATGACTCCAGCAGAAATAATAAAATGCTAGGCACAAACCTGTTTCCTTAGCCCGCCTGGTTAAGCAGGATGCAGGAGCCTAACCCGCACCTTCATCAAATGCTCTGAACTGCTGTGAGAGCATGACGTGTGTCTGTTCAGTTGAGTGCTTTAGGTCATGTCATTTTAGAGTTAATGTCATCCTCCTAGAAAAGAACAGGTAGAAAGGAAGCCAGACTTTGACCCACGGGCTGGAATGACCAGTTACATTGATCATGTGGATGAACTGAGGCACGGGTAAACTGCTACCCTGGAGACTAAGTAAGCAGCTGAGAAGAGAGAATGTGTGTATCCCTCACATCCAAAGGTGGGTCGGCAATCTAGGGCAAATAGACGGCTCCAAGTATTCCTGAGTCACAAGCTGGCTGGTTGGCTCTGCCATCCTTGACATGTGGCTTCCATCTCTGGGTCCAAGGTGACTGCTATACTGTTTTCAGCCAGCAGGAAAGAAGCAGGGGAAAGAGTCCTGGTAAGTAGATTTGTCTTCAGAGAGGTGACTCAGAACCCGCAAATACCATGCCTGCTCATATTCCAGCGGCCCCAACATAGTCACATGGTTCCACGTAACCACAAAGGAGGCTTGATTCTGCAGTCTCTAGCTACACAACCAATGTACCCAGATAACACTTAGTTTTAGGAAGGGGGTTTATTTCTAAAATAAAAGGGGCGCTATGGAATACTGGGGGACAAGACTGCACTATCTGATATATCATGAATATATTGAGTTCATGCTGTCTTTGAGACATTGTGGGAAATATAACTGTGAATAAAAGGATGGCCTGCATTCCAGAAGGCAGTAAATATGCTCACATACAGTGACAATGCTCACATAAAATGGACTGGGACAAGGGGTACATATAACCCGGTTATGAAAGTTTAGGGAAGGGAGTTTATTTCCTCTGAGTAGAATATAGGAAAAATTGTTGGAAAAGGTAAGATTTGAAATGGGCCCTTAACACTGGATAGGACTAAGGTAGACTGGAAATTGGAGGTAGCAGAAAGGACTGTAAAGAGGGAGGGAAAGGCCTTTGGTCGGTGGGAAGGGAAAAGCTTGCATCCCAGCTAGAGTCATTTTCATCACTGTGGCCCTTTGAGAACTGGATGGTTCTCAAAGGGATGGTTCCACAAAAATGACCACATGTGAAGGCTGATACTGTTGGTATCTCTCCAGGTCCATTCTCTCTTACTTCCTTAGTGATAAGAAGCTTAACATTTAGTTGAGTATATTGCCCTCCTTAGCCTTCTATAGAGCTATATGTGATCACACGACCAAGTTTTGGCCAATGAGATAGAAGTGGAAGTATCATAAACAACTACTGAGAAGTATTCTTAGCCAGTGGCTTCCTTTGCACTTTCTTGGTTCTGCTTCCTGTAACTGAGATGTGATGGCTAGAACTCTGATATAGCCGTTTTGGATCAGAAGAATGAGAACTAACCCTGGAAGTGACTGCAGACAGTCAGAACCATCTTTCTTCCCTGATGGCACCATTGAACCACCCTGGTGGAAGCCCTGGACTACCCATCTCCAGACTTGTTTAAAGCAAAAAAAAAACAAGACTTTAGGGGTTTAAGTCACTGTCATTTTAAGTTTTTGGCCACATTTAATGGCACCAATTCCTACTGAGCACAGGCAGCTTTCAAGCTGCACTTGCTCCTAGATCACACTTACCAAAGGATAGATGCTTGATCAGCAGTCAGCCTATTCATTTCCTGTTACTACTCTAACATATTACTGCAAACTTAGAAGCTTAAAACAATACAACTTTATCTTACAGTTCTGTAAGCCAGAAGAAGTCCAGCATGGGTCCTCTTAGACTAAAATCAAGATGTCGCCAAAGTTGTGCTCCTTTCTATAGGTGCTAGGGGAAAATTTGTATTCTTTCTTATTTAGGTCGTTGGCTGAATTTTGTTCCCTGTGGTTGTAGGACTACAGTCCCATATTTCCTGGCTTGCTTTCACCTGAGGTCTATTCCCAGCTTTTAGAGGCTACCCAGCTTCCTTGGCTCATGACCCTCTGCCTCCATCTTCAAACCAGCAACAGTGGGTCCAGTCTCTCTCACACTTCAGATCTCTCCTACCCTTTCTTTCATCATCGTGTAACTCATCAGCCCTTCTGCCTGCCTCTTCCACCTTTAAGGACCCATGTGATTACGTTGGGCCAACCCAGATGATCCTACATCATCTCCGACTCTTAAGGTCTGTAACCTTAATTCCACTTGCAAAGTTCCCTTCGCCATGTGATGTAACATATTCTCCAGGTCCAGGGATTAGGGCATGGGTGTCTTCAGGGAGTCATTATTCTGCCAGAGAATACAAGGTTCCCTCAGCAACTTCATTCTTCTGTCAATTTATGATCTTATTTCAACTGTCTTCCACATTTACAGGTGCAATAACTCAAAGGGTAATTTCCTGCTGATGCTTACATATAGGCCTAACATTCAGGACTCCTGTCCACTTCTAATTCTCAGGAATAAAGCAGTGTTTTTGAGTGATTCATCATATATGTTAGGAGTTACGCACCAACTCATAAAAGATATCTAACAGATGTTTCAGGCACTAGGTTTAAGGCAGAATTTGGTGACTTCTGGGAGTAGCTTTCTCAGGTAGACGTGAACTGGGAACCAGGGTTAAGACTAGGGTCTCTAACTTTCCTCAATGCCAGACCTAAAACAGCATAAGCAACACTGGAAAATTACTTAGGTTTGTTGAGGGGATTGCAAAGGGCAAATTCCTTACAGATTTTTCAAGTTGCAATTAAGGATAGGATTGGAAAGGAAGAGTATCATACCAAAGGCAGTAATTTCAGAGAGAAGAGAAAAGGTAGCACAAATGCCCTGTAAAGAAAAGGTGACAGGGTTCAATCCAAATTATCCGGGTGGAACTAGGCAAAGGCAGCCAATGAGAGTCTTGTCTCTGGGGGATCAACTTGGAGATTAACTCTGGCCTGACTGTACTTTCTCCTCTGTGTACTTTGGAGGAGGGAAACACTTCAGTGTGAGGTCACTGGAACAGAAGCTCCAAGAGGACAAGGAATTTGCCTATTTTGTTTTCTTTAACCCCAACCTTCAGAGTACTCCGCAAACATATACAGCATTTGCATGAATAAATGAATACACAGTTGATTGAATGACTGATTGATTGGTTGACAGGTACCTAAGTCCTTCTTTGGTTTCCATCCCCAACCCCCTACTGGGCTATATTGTCTAGAAGTTAAACGTTGTACTTTAAAATCAAACATGAACCCAGGTCTCACCCCTGCTATCTGTCCTGCCAGTGTGTTCCCTGGAAGCTTCCTTGAGTCCATTTCCTGTCTGTAACTTGTAGCCAATAATTACACTTAGCTTTGTGAAGTTTCATTAAGATAATAGATGAAAGCACTTAGCACAGTGCCTAGCAGTACAGTCGTGTGCCACAAAATGACATTTCAGCCAACAACAGACCACACATACAATAGTGGTCCCATACGATTATACTACCATATTTTTACTGTACCTTTTCTGTGTTTAGATACACAAATACTATTTTGTTATAATTGCCTACAATATTCAGTAAAGTAACATGATTTACAGGTTTGCAGCCTATTAACAGTAGGTTAGACCATATAGCCTAGGTGTAAGTAGGTTCTACCATCTGGGTTTGTGTAAGTGCACTCTATAGTGTATATACAACAACATCACCTAATGATGCATTTCTTAGAACATATCCCTGTTATTAAATGTTGCGTGGCTGTACTCAAATTTATTAGCACTTAATGTTTGTTCAAACCCACTTCTACTGATAAAAGAGTCTCCCTGTGATGGTCAGACTTAATTCCCAGCCCACATGCCTCTACTTGGATCAATTGGCCTGTCTCTCCAGCATTTCATGCACACATATGGGTGCCTGTACATGAGAGTGTGTGCACTCAGGCATGCATGCACATAAATATCAAGGGACCAAAATAAATGCAAATGCTATCTTCTCCATGAAGCCAACTGTTGAGGCCCTAGTCAGAATTCATTTTTTCACTGCAGAATTCTTGAATGTTGATTAAGTCATTTTTGCATATATCACATACCAATGCCTAGCACAGTGTCTACCATAATATGGAAACGTAACTGTTTCTATATTCATCCACTCATTCATTTTGGTTGAATGAGTGGATAGATGGATGGATGGTGGATGGATGGAAAGTTAACTTACTCATGTTCTCTGGCAGCTCCACAGGGATTTATTTATCTTCATACCCACAACTGGTCAGCACAGTGCCTTACCCACTGTAGCTATTCACTAAATAGTGGTTGGATGGTGATAAAGGAGAAGAAAAAATAGAAAGAGAAAATCAAGACCAATCCCCACCTGGAATCATTCTTCTTTCAGGGCATCCTATTGAAAGGAGTTATTGAGAAGAGAAGCAGGGAGTTGACAGCCACCCTCTGGACTCTCTCCCAGGGCCTTTTTAGAACAGGAAAGTTAATTATGGAACCAGATTAACAGTTTCTTTTTTGATACAGCCAAAGTAAAACCAGCAGGATGCAATTTAGCTCTTCCCCGCTTTCCAGATAGAAGCAAATTTTCATACAAAACAAAGAGACACTTGAATTGCAAATTACTTAGAGAATCAGCTAGCAACCCCAACGGAAGAATATTTCTACTTTCAAAACCCACTATTGCCTTTTTAGGTTTAACCATGTAGTGGGACCTTCACAAAGGCCTGGGTGTCTTGCTGTTTCAACTGTTGTCCAAGTGGGGAGGAGGAGCAATTCATTAAGGTTTTCCTGGAATGTCCCAGGGTGAGCTTTTTGCTCAGAACATTTTCCTCTTCTCCAGACTGTCTGTCTCTAACACTCAGAACACCAGCCTCTACTCAGAATGAAGGCTGATGGGTTTCTAAAGGTCATCTCATTGAACAGTAGGAAGAGCTAATGTCTCTAAGAGCAAATGTCTACAATGGCAGTGAGGAACATAACAAATAAAACAGGTGGCAAAGGTGAATGTATGACCTCTAGGAAGTGGGTGAGGACTGGGGCAAACCTTTACCCCATCTAACCATCATTGGACCATTGTTGATTGTTGCTAGACAGTTCCAAGAAGTCTGTAATCTGGATTGTTAACTGAAATATCATTCTTTTTAGCTGCTGCCATCCAATTAATAAGGGAGAATAATACCATCTATTAGCTGGATATGGCCTTTGGGGCCACCAGTCTATAACTTCTGATATATTACGCATGCCTTCCTTATTCCATAGTAGGGAAACTGAGGTCAAGAGACAGAAATAATGTATAAAAGATCACAGAGTGCCCCAATCTTTTGATGCCTCCTCTAGTGCCTAGCTGATTCCACCATACAGCCTCCCCCAAGTCCTTGCTCCCCGCAGGACACAGGGCAGCTTCATTTTCACAAGAGCATTTATTAACGTATTTTTCTGATTTAAATAAATAATTCCTATTTTCTACAGAGGACTTGGAAAATATAGCAAGAATAAGAAAAAAATTTAAAAGTCACACAGTGGTGCCATTGTATTTATGGAGGAACTGGAGGCTGAGATGGCAAGTTGGACCCAGGCTGCTTCCAGACACGGCCACTGGAGGGCAAGGTGGCATCTCAGTTGACTTAGCTAACAGTAACAGATTGTAGGAAGGTTAGGGCAGGAGGTGAAGACACAGCCAGGTATGTGGTAGAAATGAGTAAAGGAGGATAGATGGGGAAGTATGGTGAATGAAGTAAATACCCCCTGCCTGAACAGTGTAGACACTGCTCAGATTCAGCTTGTGTCATTGTGTGGGAATACAAATAACGTTGACAGCCTTTTGGAATTTTTTTAATTGTGAAGCTTGAAATCTAACCTTTTTAAGTAAAAGTTTTCAATGTGTGAATGTAATTCAAATAATATGTGTGTGTGTGTGCATATGAGTCAAAACCCATCAAGAAGCAGGATTTGGACTATGGACTTTTCTGTTTGTGATCTCTGTTTAGTGACTCACTGAGAATGAACTGAGCCCTAGGCAGATCAGTCAGCTGTGTGGAAAGTTTGTTTCTGATTAGTTATAGGCCATGAAAGAGCTGGCATTCAGATGACTGAAATCAGGAGGACAAGACTGAAAAGGCTGAGGCTGTCCATTGACAGCTCAGCTGTCCCCCGGAGAGTGAGGACTTCAACAAGGACCAAGCTGCATCCTGGACAGACCGTTTAGGGAGATCTTCTGCCCAAATCCAAAGCACCTATTGTGGTCTTTTATAGAGTGTGTGTGTGTGTGTGTGTGTATGCATGTAAATAATATTTACCTTGCTAAAATATAGATTATCTCCTTTGGTAGCCTTGTGGAAGACAACTTCATTTTCTCCAAAGCAGAAATGTTTAAAATTATCAATAAGTGTGTCAACTCTTTCCATGTTACTGGACTGAATGAGTTAGGCAATAGAATGGAATGGAAGGAGCCCCTAAATATGAGTCTTGAATTCTCAGAGCTTCCATTTCATACTCTATGAAAACAAAATTATGATACCTGCCCTATCTTCTATATTGGTGAAGATTTTTTAAATAAGAAAAACAGAAAACCCAATGGCTTAAGAAAACAAACAAACAAAAACTAACCTAAGCAGAGAACGGTATGTATTGGTTCACACAACTGAAAAGTTCAATCATAGTTAAATCAGGGGTCCAAATAACATCAAAGCTAGTACCTCTCACTCAAAACTGCAGTCTTGATTTCCCATGTTGGCTGCCAGTAGCTCTAAGTTTCCATCTTCATCATTCCAAGTGCAGTAGAAAGAGATCTTCTACTACACTTTCAGCACAACTTTTTAGAACTGACTTTCATTGTTCTGAAATCCCATGCCCATTATGAAACCAGTCAAGGTGGCAAAAAAGATGAAATGCACTGAGTGGCTAGACGAGCACACATTTCATGGAACAGTTAGGCACTTAGCTGAGGATCTATGGGAACATAATTTGCATTCTGTATGGTGGCAGATAAAATAGCAGACCTGATTCCCTGGTAGGAATAAAATGTTTCTACTGAAACAACTTCCTGGGAATATATTTGACCTGCTTTATAAAGTGTGTCTAAAGCTAGAGCCATCCAGTTAAAGAGAAAAGGGCAAAATACTTGATTATTGCTGATACTAAAATGAGATTTTATATTTTGTATTTCTTTTCTCTCCTGTGTCATGCAGGCTTCCTTTGACAAGGAAGGCTGTTGTTTCAATGAAAACAACAGTGTGAAGAGTAAGTAGTTTTTCCTCTTATTCATTGGTTGTAGGATATAAACTCCTCTCCACTGCTAAGATGAAAAACTACCATTTCTTACACATGGACACAAAAATGAGAAAAATAAACACTGGGAATTCCAAAAGGAGGGAAGGAGAAAGAGGAGCAAGGGTTGAAAAACCACCTATCAGGTACTATGTTTACTTCATGGGCAATGGGGTCATTAGAAGCCCAAATCTCAGCATCACTCAGTATACCCATGAAACAAACTTGCACAAGTAACTTCTATGTCTAAATTTAAAAAAAAAAATGATTTCTTCCTCCAACCGAGTAAATATCAACTGATCTGGTATGTCAGATGCCAAGTAGATGGCTTAAACTTTCTCCATTGTATATACTCCCCAGACAACACAGGGCCTGTCAAAGTATGTATCACTTAAGACGTGCTCTTGGCTGCAAGTAACAGAAAGTACAGATTCAATGTGGCTTAAATAAAAAGAAAAAAGTTGTTGGCACTCATAACGAGAACTCCTAAAGTAAGACAGGTCCACAGAGGGTCAGTGGAGTAAATCAGTAATGTTACCAAGACTTGGATTACAACCTCTTCAGGGGGCTGTCTCTTTCATCAGTCTCCAGCAAGCTTCCTCTCACATTTATTGGCCAGAAATGTGTTACACACCTTTGCCTAAACCAATCCTTACCAAAGCAAATGGAACCACCATGATTGGTTAGACTAATCATGAGTCCCTTCTTGGTGTTAGGAATGGGACTAACATTCCCTGAACTACATGGTCATGTAGAGAAAAGTGGATATATAAACAAAACTAGAATCTTATTAGAAAGAAAAAAGGAAGAACGAATAGTGATTGTAAAAGCAATCAATAGTATCTACTATAAGATGATACTGTGCAAAACTCAGCAGTGTTTCCTCTAAGAAGAAAGCTTATAAAGGGACTCAAGTTCCAAGACCTCATATACTCCATTATTGCAGAGAAAGCAGGCACCAGCTTTGGCTAACCTCCCCTCTAGTCATGGGTAAAATGAAAGAAATACTTAGACTCTGGGTGTAAAACCCAAGGCATTATCATCCTACCATATGCAGACTGTTTTTCCAATTTGCATAATTATAAACTCTCCCTAAAAGAGTAAACATCACTGCCAACTTAAAAACAACAACAACTACAAAGCAGTATTAAATATGCATTGCTAATTTGACTTTCTAATTTGTCTGGGCTCTTCACAAAGCTGTGCATAACTCTGCAGATACCAAGTGCTCAAGAAAATCTTCCACCTGCCTGAAAAGACAGCAACAGGAAAAGAAAAGCTAAAAAAAATAGATTTTAGCTAAAGAATTTGCGTTGTTGCCTGAAAATTACCTGCAGGAGTTCATTCTATTAAGAAGGACTCTCAAATTCATTGTCCCAACCATCGCTTACCACCATTCAAGTATAGCAATAGCTTTGTGCAGCCAAAAGAAGATAATTTCACAAGACTTCAGTTTTAAGAATCACCTGTGAGCTGTGTATTGCCTTATATTTGGTCATTGATAAAAAATAATTTAAGAGTTTCAGAAAGACTTTCTTGTCCCCAAATCTGTCTTTTACTGACCTGCCTCAAAGATTCACACCACTTGGGCCTTAAAGGTTTCAGTTATAGTACAAATTCACTATTTGGCCAAGGTGGATTAAGCTGTTATTATTTTCCCCAATTTCAGTTCCCTGATGAGTTGCAATGATAAGTGGGACACCGGATGTGTACCTGCATGGAGGGAAATCCTCCTATAAGAATAGCCATAATCAAAAATCAGAAAACAGTAAACGTTGCCTTGGATGTGGTGAACAGGGAACACTTCTACACTGCTGTAGGAAAGTAAACTAGCACAGCCGCTATGGAAAACAGTGTGAAGATTCCTTAAAGAACTAAAAGTAGAACAACCATTTGATTCAGCAATCCCACTACAGTACTGGGTATCTACCCACAGGAAAAGAAGTCATTATATGAAAAAGATATTTGCATGTGCATGTTTATAGCAGCAAGCAAAATTTGCAATTGCAAAATCTTGGAACCAACCCAAATGGTCATCAATCAATGAGTGGACAAAGAAACTGTGATGTGTGTGTGATAGAATACTACTCAGCCATAAAAATGAATGAATTAATAGCATTTGCAGAGACCTTGATGACACTGGAGACTATTATTCTAAGTGAAGTAACTCAGGAATGGGAAACAAAATATTGTATGTTTTCACTAATATGTGGGAGCTAAACTATGAGGACACAAAGGCATAATAATGATAAAAGGAACTTTGGGGACTTGGGGTGAAAATGGGAGGGGTGAGGGATAAAAACCTGCAAATATGGTGCAGTGTATACTGCATGATGGGTGCACCAAAATCTCGCAAATCACCACTAAAGAACTTATGTAACCAAATACCACCTGTACCCCAATAACAGAAAAAAAATTCCTTTGAATTAAAAAAACAAGTCCTCCTGGAGGTATACAAATTATATGTGTATGTGTAATTGATAATATATGTCTATACCTCTGTATAATGGAAATGTCTGTTATGCATAAACACACAACATACATGAATACAATGTTACATAGTGAGATCCTTTTATACAAGCTATTCTAAAACCCACTTTGTGAACTCGGCAATACATTATAGACATCTTTTTTTTGCAATATGTGTGTGTGTATGTACACATCATCTTTTACTGTTGATTAGTATGGCATCTCAGGAATTAATGGTAATTTGTTTATTCATTCCTCTTTTAAACTACACCTGTCATTCCTAGCTATATCTTCACTGTTTTTAATTATATCAAAACATTCTTGTGCTCAGAGATCTTTGTCTGCACGTATTGTTGTCTCTTTAGTAAGCTCCTTGAATAGTCATTGCTAGGTAAGGGACAGGCCAACCAACTGCATTAAGGGAAGAACCATAGAAGGCTAGAATCTTGACACTGCATGATCCTTTCTAGGGGCTCAGATATGCCTGTGAGGATGGGCTCCTATAGGGAAAAAAAAAATTTTAAGGAAGAAGAAAATGAGGACAAAGTGCCGTAAATGTGAACTTTGCTGATGGTACATTTTTACATCGAGTTCTCACAGAACAATAAGAAAACTGCTGTTACTGCAGACAACTATGAGATTTGTTTTAGTGTTTACTTGAGCAGTGTCAATCTGTGCCTTGACTAGGCTGTAAAATCCCTGTGGGCAGGAACCAGTTCTGGTGGTTGCTTGCTGTTACTGACCAATATATAGCAAGTGCTTAATATATTTACTTACTGCATTTAAACACTTTTCGGTGAATAAATTATATAGAAAACCTTTTCTGAAAGAAAAAGATTTGGAAGAAACTTCCTAGAGAGTGACATTTCTAGGGAACCTGTTATCTTCCCAGTCTTCTTACTCAACCCCCAGTATCTCTTGTGCATATAATACTTTCCATCCCACAACAATTGAAACATAGAACCATACAATTTTAGGTGTTACTCCACTGTTTTAAGGCAAAAAATAAGTCTGCCTTAGAAAGTATTGTGTAAGGAGCAGGTGATAGTAGATGGGCCATCCTTGCCAGTCAAGAGTTTAACATAATTCACTCAACCCCTGGCCTCAAAGTCAACCTATTTTTATGACCAGAATTTGACTTATTTTTATATTTTACTTCCATTTTTAAACCAGATAAGTTTCTGTGTGATTATGAAAATCAGTGTAGTGATAAACTTAGATATGTTACCTGATCCTAAACTCTGTGGATTGCAAAGTGGATGGGTTCTGTTATGTTGTGCCATTTTGAGTTGCTCCAAAACACACTGGAAACATGAAATATTTTTCTCTTTCCATAAATGATATTTATTTGCCTTTTCTATTTCCAATGATGTTTCCTGTCATATCATTCAGGATCTTATCTAAGTTTCTTGAATTCTTGTCATCCTTCCCAGAGCAGCAAGGCTGGTTTTCAGTTTACCTAACTCACTTAATGTCTGTCTGTAGTTCTGCACCCAGCAAAAGAGCTAGCTGAACAGACACCCTACACCCATCACAAACTGACAGCGAATGCCACAGGCACCTGGACTTACAGCAGCATTGACCTAAAAATCTTTCAAACATCCCCAAGGAAAAAGAGAAATTGCTATTTGGCAATTCAAAGTGAGATCTGCAGACCAGCAGCATCCACACCATCTACTACCTCCTTAAAAATGCAGAATTCCAAGCCTCACCCAGACCAGCCTCCTGAGTCCAAATATACATTTTCTCAACATCCCCAGGTATGTCACATGCATGTTATGGACCTCAAGGACAATTCCTTATGGTCATTCACCTTGATTTCTTCCTATTTTCAAGATTTCTCTCTGCTTGGACCAACAAAATGAAGCACATAAATAACTGGAAGTACATTATTTTAATAGCCCACACTATTATTGTACTGGGCAAAGAACACATTTCATACTGAGCTGAAGGAAATATTCCCTATTTCAAAACAACAGTTTACTCCTTAGACAATTTCATCATTTTCATAGCAAATTCCCCTCCATTCCTTCATTTGTTCAAAATGGCAGCCCTTAAGATATAAACATGCTATTATTTTTGTGCATTGAATTTGGATAAATATAACACATATAACACATTTACTATGAAATCAAAGGAAAAAGCCTCCCTAGAATGTAGTGTAGTAAAATCTGTAGTCACTTTAGTGATGCTCTCACAATTTATAGTGCTGAGTAGATCATGAATTCTAAACAACTGTGGAACCTAAAAGTATCTATTGAAATTAAGAATAAATTCTGTTGTGGTTGAGTAGGAAAAGTTTTAGGAGTGTTCAGGAATCCAGTTACTACACGGTACACTGGGGCAAAAGGGGGAAAATGTTCCTGGAAATAACCCCAATGAGAGGCACAGATAGAAGCGAAGTTTTTAATATCATCAAAGGAGATTTAATACGTATTTTTAAGTCTGGAAACCATTTTCTAGATGTTTAAGTCTGAACATATTAAATTATACTTTTGTATATGGTTAATTTCAATTGCCTGCATTTCTGAAATAAATTCATTGTTAGTATTGTGATTAAATGGTTCTATTGTATAAAAAATCCGTTCTATGAAATCACCAAAAAACATACATATTTATATGGCAACCCTATAAAAAGGCTATATCTTGGTTAAAAAAAAAAAAATTCAGGAGAGTTTCTGTTCTCCCAGCTTCTAATTCTGGGCCTCTCTCCTCCATTCTCTTAAAGTTTCCTGTACTCTCTGCCCAGCACAGTACTGAGTACTCTCAGTCTCTCTCTCACCATCCTCTAGAGGAATATCTACTCTTGAAATGAAATGGCAGCCATTTATATTTTGTGTACATTCAAAGATTTGTTCTAATAATTCGTAGTACTATCTCTCACCATGAAAGAAAGAACTTATCTACCATTAAAGGAATATTACATATTAGAAAGAGTAAACAGATGATAAGTACTGACTAGATCAGGACTGGTTTCATCTGAGCAGTTGATAGCTTCCTGGACATTAGTGTTAATATTCTGAGACTGTATCTGGATTCACTAGGAAAAAGATATTTTGTGATCAGTGATGTCTGCCATGGGTATGAGATAGGACATAGCCCTATGTCTGCTATGTAATGTTTCATACCACAGCTTTTACTGAGCCTTTACACAGCATCCATTGTTAAGTACTTGCAGGCTACCTTATTTAAAAATTGATGAATATCAAATTATCCCCAAAATTAAGTTCCTTAAAAAATAATATATATTATCTTACAGTTTCTATGGGTCAGGAATCTTTGAGCAGCTTACTTGAGTTCTCTGTCTCAGGGGTTTCTTACAAGGACACAATCACGATATTAGCCAAGACTGCAGGCTCACCTGAAGGCTCAGCTGGGGAAGGATCCACTTCCAAGCTCACTGACATAGTGATTAGTCACACTCAGTTCCTCCAGGGCTGTGGCACAGAGGGTCTCAGTTCCTCACTGGCCACTTTCCAGAGACTTCCCTCAGTTCCTTGCCAGATTGCCCTCTCCTTTAGGGCAAATACACAAGAGGAGTGACAGAGAAGGAGAGCAAGAGGAAAGTCACAGTCTTTTGTAACCTAATTATAGAAGTGACATCCCATCACTTTTGCCTAATGTGTTCACTGATGTAAGTCACTATATCTGCTCAAGGCCAGGAGAAGACACAAGGGTGTGAATCTTAGGAGGTCTGAATCAGCGGGAGCCATTCTGCAAGCTGCCTGCCGCGTAGGCTTTATCCCATTCAGTCTTCACCATGGTCACTCTTAAGATCCCTACTACTATTAACCCCATTTTTACAAGTGATGAATTAGACATAGAGAAGCAGAACCACTTACTCAGGATAGCACAGCTAACAAGGAACAGAGCTGGGATTTAGACACAGATCACCCCTGACTTTAATGCTGGTATTATTGCTGCTTTGCCTTTTGCCTCTCTGGAATTAGCCAATAAAGTGGTCTTCTAAATATTTTGACCCCTACTAGCAATAACTTTTCAGAATATGCCCTTACTTTTGTATGTGTATTTATAACATATCTGTATTTAAAATCAGTAAATCTTGTTGGATAAAAAGTGATTATGAATAGAAGTTGTTTTATTCACACCACAATGGATTGTCTTGCCCAGAGCTGATGCTCTCTAGATGTGACATCCTCTGGTCCATGACCTCCCAGTTGACAATCAAGTGGGCTTATGGAGATAGAGTTGGATGCTTCTGCTGCTCAGACACTTTAATAAGATGGAAGAAACTGACTTTCAGCCTCTTCTTTACCCTGTTATAAGCTTTTGAAGAAATATGGAATGAGTAGGGGTTTGGACAACTTCTTCCTCTCACTTTGTGTCATCAAGTCTTTTAAGGAAGGATATAGGATTGGAGGAGTCATTCTTCCAGCCTTGGAGGTGTGGTCTCCACTGCAGGAGAAAATAAAATGCTTTTAAATGCTGCCTCCTGGTTGGGACTGAGGGATGGAGGAAAGTTCAGATGCTGTTTCCAAGTGAACCTTTATATTTTATCAAGAACTATTATGATTTTAAAATAATTTACAGGTTTACTCTAAATAGATAACACAGGGACATGGTAAAAAGCATGCTTAATGTATTATAAATATTTAGAGAAAATTAAGCTTTCTGTAGAGCCTGTCTACGCCCTCTCCTCTTTCCTCCCCTAAAGTACCCACTTTGTGTATCCTTCCAGTGAGAGTCTCTAGCCATACAAAAACACATGTGGATGCCCTTATTTTTTTATAACCTAAGTGATACACCTAGTCTCTGTAGGTGGTTTTTTTAATCTGTTACTTCTTAGAGATTGTGTTATATTAGTATACACAATCATTACTTATTCTTGCTAGTGGCCACATAATATTGTACAGCAGTAGTCTACCAAAATTTATGTCATCTCCATCACTCAGCAGCTGTGTCACTCAGGTACATTTCTTGCCCTCTCTAAATATCAGTTACACCAGCTACAAAACAGCACAGTGATTGCACCTATCTCATAGGGCTGTTGTGAAAAATCAGACAACGTAGCCCCTGGGACATGCTTAGCCAGTGCCTGGCGCATAGTGAGCACACAATACCAGCTGACTAGTTTTATAGCTGTCCCTGAAAGATTGTTTCTCCTCATTTCATAAATGTACAAACTCAGAATCCAAGAAGGTAAATAATCTGCCCAAGACCAAAAGTAGTAGCAGAACGGAGACTTGAACTTAGGTCATCTGCCTCATTAATTCTTCAAATATTTAGGGGTGCCTCCTATGTTCCAAGCACTGAGGATAGGGAAATAAGTGAGTAAGGCCCAATCCTGGCCCCCATGGAGTTTACATCCTGATGTGATATCATCAGATCCCTTGACATGCCTACCAGCCATTCCCTTCATAAAACTACCCCAGGGCACCTAGTTAAAATGTCCCTGAGTACTGTTGACAGTAACCACAATAGCTAATATTTATTGGATACTAGTGGATGCTCATTTAATCACTCCAAAAGCCCTGTGAGGCAGCTACAATTATTATCTCTCTTTTACAGATTAAAAATCTGAAGGTTGCAGAAGGTAGAATGAGTTGTTGAACCCATGTAGCTGGAAAGTGGTGGAACTTGGATTTGAACCCAGGCATACAAGAATAGTTCACTCTATGGTTTAAAGGAGTCAAGCTGACTTGAGATTGGGAATGGAGCTAGAATGAAAAGTTATGTCGGTGCTGCAGTCCACATCCAATCACATATAAGGTGCATCTTATTTTTGTGTGCCCTATGCTCCTACAGTAATCCTCAGAGGTTAAAATATATACAAACTAGGAGAAACTTTTGGCTGTGAAAACAAAGAAAGTAGGCACTATCAAATTAAAATCAGGCAGTGGGACTTAGACTGACTAAATCTGCCCTTCTGCGCTCTGCTTAGTTGCATTTTCAAAGACCCTGTCCTCAAGGGGCAAGCTTAGTTAGGCTGGCCAATGGCAGATACAGGCCTACTTCAGCCCCTGGAAATGGAGTTTGATTTGGCTGTGTGCAGACAGGCATAGCCGGGGGAGACACAGGCCAGGGCAAAGCTCAGGGGTCTGGCTGATAAACACAGCCACGGCCTGGTGACTTCTGCAGAGCTGCTGCAGATCACGGGCAGAGTCGTGTTCAAAGGAGTCAAACTTCAGTTCTGCCTCCCTGGTTCAGAGGATATATCTGAATCTCCACAGGCGCCTGGTGGGTCCAGGGAGGCAGTGATGCTGGCATAGGTAAAATGCTATCAGCATGATTTTTCCCCATTTGCTGGCTTTATTCATGGCTCACAGTTACACTCCCTCCAGTGAGGGAGGCTCTATGCAACCCTAAGACACTGTGAGATTGTTAACTGGAAGTAAAAACAAGGCAGAAAAGAGAGGCTCCCTGCAGAAAACAAAGAGGCCTTGCCGTTCACAGACAGACAAAGCCAGACGCAGCTGGAGCCTGTTTGTGTCTGTGTTACTTGCAAAACATAACACCCAGCAAAATAAAAGTGACTAGATGTGTATTTTTGTCCCCAACCTGAAATTAAGAAATCTAAAGCAATAAGTCCTCATGGACCAGGTCTCCACCTGCCTCCCAACACACACAATGACCTCAGGAAAATATGAAGGAAGGTCCCGGACTGCACTGAGGAGGTGGGGCAAGTTCATAGAGCCAAATCTGGCAAAGCACATAATTTCTTTGCCAACAGCTTGCAGATAGTCTCCCTAAGCCTCAAGTCACCAACAGAGGGTGTTTTTAACTCATTTTACCCACGTACAAATCCTGAACATCCAGAAAGATTGAAGGATTTGCCTAAAGTCATGCAGTAATGTGATGAAAGAGAATCAGACCCCTGGATATCCCTGGTTCTTATGCACACTTAGACTTCAGCTGCTTCTGCAGGGGAAATGTGATCATGCCCAGAGGCTGCTTTGCACAGTCAGTACAACCTGGGGAGCACTCCATCCTCATTAGCTGTCATTAAGTTGCTGGGACCTCCAGTTGCTCTTCCTATGGGGAAGAACTGAAGACCAATGTCATTTACTTTGTATGTCCACCTCCTGGGGTTACACTGGAAACGCTCCTAATGAACCACAGCCAAAGAAAATATCGTCCTCAATTAGAGCCCTTAGGAAAGACTGCTGCATTTTCCTACCTGCAGAGGAAAACAGTAAATCTGGAGTCTGTATATGAATAAACAGAAGAGAAAAAAATGTACAAGTGTGATGACTCCACAAAAGCTTCCCTGAGTCTTTACAATGGCAAATGACCCAGGAGCTTTCAGAGCCACCATATTAGTTTTTTTGTAGAGTAGCTTTTGTTGTTGTTAATGAAAACATTATGCTTTTACTGAGACAGATTCTGCAGTCAAAGGAGCTAGGGGGTCAGGGTACTCACAATAACCATGTCTGCCAGGCATAGGAATATCTATATATCATATATTGCTCAGTGGAACAGAGGTGGAATGTTTCTGGTGCCCTAAAACTCTTTCACCCAGAACTTGCCACTGCACTGCTGAAGAATTAACTGTAGCAGAGTGGTTGAGGGTCAGGTAGAATGGAGTTTAAGGCCTATTTCTGCCACTTGCTTGCTGTGTGATGTTGAAAAAATATTAACTGCTCCAAATCTGTAATTCTTCAGCTGTTAGCTGCTCTGGAGCTGCTAATTTACCTAACAAATAGCACATAAATTATTTAGCTGAATAAATGGGCAATCTTATTAAAAGTACAAGTATCCTTCCAGTAGAGCTGGAAATTACCCCAGAAACTACCTCATCAAGACATTCCCAATTTTGGCTGAATATCAGCATCACATGAGGTTCCTTTAAAATATACATATGGCTGGGCCGCAGACTTCCTACCTGTACAGCCCATTTTCAGGCTCTCAGCTTCGTGGACCTACCTATTCCTTTGATAAGCCATTACAAAGTCTGTCTAAAACAAAGCTATTTGCTTCCATTAGCTAAGACTACAACTATTTTTCAACACGTTTGGGGAACGAGACCAGGCTTCTCTACTTTTCAAAATTCCTCAGGTGATTCTTAAGCAGCCAGATCAGCATCAGTCCTTAGTACAATCTCGGGGACCCACTAACCTATGCCCTAGAGAGTAACCTAAATAACCTGAAGGTCACAGAACCACAGAGTTAATTAACAAATAACAACAACGAACACACCCTTGGTTTTTCTGATTTCTGTTGAATAACCCCCCCCGTGTCAGCACAACAAAATTCTAAAAAACAGCAGGACCGTTTTCATGGTTAATTGTCTGAATTGTGGTCCATACAGTCCTGGTGTTACCATGTGTCAGCAGCTGTTTAAAACTACCAACAGATTTCTCCCTAAAGACTTACACTGTGGGTTTCAGTTAGAATTGCAAACCCACAGATATTTGGGGATCTGCCTGAGTTAAACATTGCTGGCTTGCCCTAGGGAAAACTGGCTTTTTAGAACAGGGATCCCAACCCCCAGTACTGGTCCATGGCCCCTTAGGAACTGGGCAGCATAGTAGAAGGTGAGCAGCAGGTGAGCATTACTGCCTGAGCTCTGCCGCCTGCCAGATCACTGGTGGCACTGGATTCTCATAGGAGCACAGACCCTAATGTGAACTGTGCATGCTAGGGCTCTAGTTGTCCCCTCCTTACAAGATTCTAATGCCTGATGATCTGAGGTGGAACAGTTTCATCCCAAAACCATCCCCAGGCCCTTGCATCCATGGAAATTTGTCTTCCACGGAATTGGAACGTGATGCCAAAGGGTTGGGAACTGCTGTTAGAGGACACAAGACCACAGTCCAGGCATCACAGCCACATCCCACAGACACCACCTCCCGTTGGCTTCCCGGATGACAGGCACAGTGCCCAGGAGGAAATGAGCAGATCAGAAAAGTAAACCTGGCACACAAACTCATAAGGGATGATAGACGTTGCAGACATAATCTGAGGGTAGTATTAAGATGGGCTTGTGGAGAAAAGGGAAATCTTGTACATACACTATTAGCAGAAATGTAAATTAGTGGTGATTATGGAAAACTGTATGAAGGTTTCTCAAAAACTAAAAGCAGAATCACCATATGATCCAGTAATTTCACTTCTGTGATGCTTTGTTTTGCTGTGTGATGTTGGAAAAATATTAACTGCTCCAAATCTATAATTCTTCAGCTGTTATCTGCTCTGGAGCTGCTAATGTACCTAACAAATAGCACATAAATTATTTAGCTGAATAAATGGGCAATCTTATTAGTAGTATTAGTATCATTCCAAAAGCTTTGAAATCAGTATGTCAAAGAGAACTCTGTTCCCATGTTCACTGCAGCACGACTCATAATGGCCAAGTTATGGAAGTGACTTAAGTGTTCACTGTCGCATTTCAAATCTCTTTTGCAGGAAGAAACTTTTGGAGGGGCTTCCCTGATTCATCAGCCTTATCCGGGTTAATCTCTCCCTTAAATTGTTTTGGGACTTTAAGTACATCTGCCAAACCCCGTCCCAGCAGTACCTAGAAAAGTATCTAATTGAATGAATGGGAGACAGTATGTATAAAACAGGGGCCAGGAATCTTGGGGACCATCTTAGAATCCTTCCTATCACAGATACATTTTCTTATCAACTCTGGCTTGGATCACAGCAAGATGGGAAAGAAAGCTAAGGTACCACATGAGAACTATAGGTAATAATATTGTATTCTAGACTGGAAATTTGCGGAGAGAGTAGATTTAGGTATTCTTACCACAAAAAGTGGGTAGAGACTATGTGAGATGATGAATATGTTAATTAGCTTTATAGTAAGCATCAAAGCATGTGTATCACTATATGTGCATCAAATCATGTTGTGTTCTTAAATATACACAATTAAAATTTTTTGAAGACATATACCATTTATTTAAAAAATGGGACAATAAAATTACGAGAAATCTACCTTTTATGAGCAGCTCATAAAATAATTCTTTAAAGATTATTCTCATTATTTTATAACCATACCCTATCTATGAGGTACCCAAGACTCTTCAGCCAGCACTTAGAAGAAATGGAAGTTAAAGATACTAATGGTGCTGTATTATTAAACAGTATTTAAGAATAATCCCAAATATTCCTCAGCATAAGGTGTAAGCCACATAACCCTTTTTATACCTATTTTATCACCCATAAAAGATTGATGAATGTTTACCTCGTAAGACTGATATGAGAGATTAAGGATACATTTTACATAAATGATTATGCCAATGAACATCTATAATTTATTGCAAACTCACCATCAATAAGCACTGTGCATACTGCTGAGAGTGTTGTGATACAATGGAACATGTGTGACTTTACAACTGAGGCCAAAACCATGACTAGATCCTAGTTCTATCTCCTTAAGTGAATGTATTCATCACTTAGAGCCTCCATCACTTTTCAGGGTGGTGAAAAAAATATAGAAAATAATGTGTGGACCTAGCGTATGGTGTCCACCCAGTATATGGTGTGTATGGAAATACCTGCAATATAAAAATACTCTTTCTAAAATTTTAACAGTGTCATTCAAGTGACACCTTCATTATATCATCTGTTCATTGGTTTACCTAATATTATTTGGATCAACTATTTTATAACCATGAAAACATTGTTTTGATGTACTTATTTCATTTTTTTCTAAGATTGTGTTAAAATAAGTGCTTTGCTATTAAAATAAAAATACACTCACCAAAATTTCCATGTATACTACCAAAGATAAAAATACCATGCATTGGGAAATGTGAAAAGCCACTCTTTTTTTATTTTTATTGCATTTTAGGTTTTGGGGTACATGTGAAGAACATGCAAGATTGTTGCATAGGTACACACATGGCAGTGTGATGTGCTGCCTTCCTCCCCATCACCTATATCTGGCATTTCTCCCGATGCTATCTCTCCTCAACTCCCTACCCCCCGCTGTCCCTCCCCTATTTCCCCCCGACAGACCCCAGTGTGTGATGCTCCCCTCCCTGTGTCCATGTGTTCTCATTGTTCAATACCTGCCTATGAGTGAGAACATGCAGTGTTTGATTTTCTGTTCTTGTGTCAGTTTCCTGAGAATGATGATTTCCAGGTTCACCCATGTCCCTACAAAGGACACAAATTCATCGTTTTTGATGGCTGCATAGTATTCCATGGTGTATATGTGCCACTTTCCCTGTCCAGTCTACCATCAATGGGCATTTGGGTTGGTTTCAGGTCTTTGCTATTGTAAACAGTGCTGCAATGAACATTTGTGTGCATGTATTTTTATAGTAGAACGATTTATAATCCTTTGGATATATACCCAGTAATGGGATTGCTGGGTCAAATGGAATTTCTATTTCTAGGTCCTTGAGGAATTGCCACACTGTCTTCCACAATGGTTGAACTAATTTACACTCCCACCAACAGTGTAGAAGTGTTCCTGTTTCTCCACATCCTCTCCAGCATCTGTTGTCTCCTGATTTTTTAATGATCGCCATTCTAACTGGTGTGAGATGGTATCTCAGTGTAGTTTTGATTTGCATTTCTCTAATGACCAGTGATGATGAGCATTTTTTCATATGTTTGTTGGCCTCATGTATGTCTTCTTTTGTAAAGTGTCTGTTCATGTCCTTTGCCCACTTCTGAATGGGCTTGTTTGGTTTTTTCTTGTAAATCTGTTTTAGTTCTTTGTAGATTCTGGATATCAGCCTTTGTTAGATGAGTAGATTGCAAAAAACTTTTTTCCCATTCTGTTGGTTGCTGATTCACTCTAATTACTGTTCCTTTTGCTGTGCAGAAGCTGTGGAGTTTGATTAGGTCCCATTTGTCTATTTTGGCTTCTGTTGCCAATGCTTTTGGTGTTTTGGTCATGAAGTCTTTGCCTACGCCTATGTCCTGAATGGTTTTGCCTGGGTTTTCTTCTACGGTTTTTATGGTGTTAGGTCTTATGTTTAAGCCTTTAATCCATCTGGAGTTAATTTTAGTGTCAGGTGTCTGGAAGGAGTACAGTTTCTGCTTTCTGTACATGGCTAGCCAGTTTTCCCAACACCGTTTATTAAACAGGGAATCCTTTCCCCATTGCTTCTTTTTGTCAGGTTTGTCAAAGATCGGATGACTGTAGATGTGTGGTGTTGCCTGCGAGGCCTCTGTTCAGTTCCATTGGTTTGTATCTCTGTTTTGGTACCAGTACCATGCTGTTTTGATTACTGTAGCCTTGTAGTGTAGTTTGGAGTTTCGTAGTGTGATGCCTCCTGATTTGTTCTTTTTGCTTAGAATTGGATTTGGTTGTTTGGCTCTCTTTTGGTTCCATATGAAGTTTAAGGTGGTTTTTTCCAGTTCTGTGAAGAAGGTCATTGGTAGCTCGATGGGGATAGCATTGAATCTGTAAATTACTTTGGGCAGTATGGCCATTTTCACAATATTGATTCTTCCTAACCACGAACATGGAAGGTTTCCCCATCTGTTTGTGTCCTCTCTTATTTCGTTGAGCAGTGCTTTGTAGTTCTCCTTGAAGAGGTACTTTACATCCTTTGTTAGTTGTATTCCCAGGTATTTTATTCTTTTTGTAGCAATTGTGAATGGCAGTTCATTCTTGATTTGGCTCTCTTTAAGTCTGTTATTGGTGTATAGGAATGCTTATGATTTCTGCACATTGATTTTGTATGCTGAGACATTGCTGAAGTTGCTTATCAGTTTCAGGAGATTTAGGGCTGAGATGATGGGGCCTTCTAGATATACAATCATGTCGTCTGCAAATAGAGACAATTTGACTTCCTCCTTTCCTATTTGAATACCCTTCATTTCTTTTTCTTGGCTGACTGCTCTGGCTAGAACTTCCAATACTATATTGAATAGGAGTGGTGAGAGAGGGCATCCTTGTCTAGTGCCAGATTTCAAGGTGAATGCTTCCAGTTTTTGCCCATTCAGTATGATATTGGCTGTTGGTTTGTTGTAAATAGCTTTTATTATTTTGAGATACATTCCATCAATACCTAGTTTATTGAGGTTTTTTAGTATAAAGGGCTGTTGAATTTTGTCAAAGGCCTTCTCTGCATCTATTGAGATAATCATGTGGTTTTTGTCTATGGTTCTGTTTATGTGGTGAATTACGTTTATAGACTTGCATATGTTGAACCAGCCTTGCATCCCGGTGGATGAGCTTTCTGATGTGCTGTTGCAATTGGTTTGCCAGTATTTTATTGAAGATTTTTGCATCTATCTTCATTATGGTTATTGGCCTGAAGTTTTCTTTTCTTGTTGAGTCTCTGCCAGGTTTTGATATCAGGATGATGTTGGTCTCATAAAATTATTTGGGAAGGATTCCCTCTTTTTGGATTGTTTGGAATAGTTTCAGAAGGAATGGTACCAGCTCCTCTTTGTGTGTCTGGTAGAATTCGGCTGTGAATCCATCTGGACCTGGGCTTTTGTTGGGTGGTAGGCTATTAATTGCTGCCTCAACTTCAGACCTTGTTATTGGTCTATTCAGGGTTTCAACTTCTTCCTGGTTTTGGCTTGGGAGGATGCAAGTGTCCAGGAATGTATCTGTTTCTTCCAGGTTTACTAGTTGATATGAATAGAGATGTTTGTAATAATCTCTGATTATGGTTTGTATTTCTGTGAAATCTGTGGTGATATTCCCTTTATCGTTTTTTATTGCATCTATTTGATTATTTTCTCTTTTCTTTTTATTTATATGGCTAGTGGTCTGTCTATTTTGTTGATCTTTTCGAAAAACCAACTCCTGGATTTATTGATTTTTTGAAGGGTTTTTTGTGTCTCTATCTCCTTCAGTTCTGCTCTGATCTTAGTTATTTTTTATCTTCTGCTTGGTTTTGAGATTTTTTGGTCTTGCTCCTCTAGCTCTTTCAATTTTGACACTAGGGTGTCGATTTTGGAGCTTTCCTTGCTTCTCATGTGGGCATTTATTGCTATAAATTTTCCTGTAGACACTGCTTTAAATGTGTCCCAGAGATTCTGGTATGTTGTGTCTTCGTTCTCGTTGGTTTTGAAGAACATCTTTATTTCTGCCCTCATTTCATTGTTTATCCAGTCAACATTCAGGAGCCAGAAAAGCCACTCTTAAATGAAAAAGTATTCCTTAGGGTCCCCGAGGAAATCAATTGGGAGCTACCCATATTTCAAATAACTTAATTTTGTTTTTTGAGAGAGGCCTTGGAATTCAATTCATCTGATTTTTAAATTAAGCCTAAGGAGACAGAAAAAAAAAATTGTGTTCAGCTAAAACGAAATGAAAATATACCAGGGCCAGAACTCACTGCAATTCCAACATCCATGTTTTTCATAACATAACAAAATAAATGGAGGAAATTGAGAAGGAGGCAGAGGAGGAGGTGGGGGTGGGCAAGAGAGCAGAGAAGGAGAGACACAATTGCAGAGGAAAGGCAACTGGCTGTTGGGCATCCAGAGAGACAGAAACAGAGAGCCAGAGAAAGCGAGAAAGGCAGAGATGAAGAAAAGAGAGACAGGGGTACAGAGAGAGAGATGGAAGCAGAAAAAGAGAGACAGAGACATAGAGAAACAGAAAGAGAGAGAAACAATAAATTAGGAGGAAGCGGGGAAGGATTTGGCAGATTCTTAAGTGATTATAAATTTTTATTATCATTCCAAATATGGGCTTCCATGGACTTTAAAAGACAGTTACCTCCTATCACTCTTCTGTGTATGTTATTTAGTTGATCAATAGCTCTTCAGCTGTTCTCTTGAGCCTTTAGAATCCAGGTGACATGGCATCCCCTTTGGGCAAAATTATAAACTGTAGGACTTGTTCATCATCAGGGCATGTCTGATATTTTTTCTGATTTCAGGATCTGAATTAATCAAGCTGGGATCCTTAACTCTGAGTCTCTTCTTTTTGTCTGAAAAATAGCAATACTAATCGTACTGTGGCAACCGACTGAAAATGATGTTGAACAAGAAATGAGATGGTTTCCTTTTGACTTTACTCTTACTGCTAAGTGGTTCTCAGGAGGTGGATTTCTCGCAGACATTTGCTTCTACAACTAGAATTAAATTTTCTGCCTTTGCCACTTCCTGTCCCAAGAAGCACCACAGTGCTGCCTGCTCAGTTCCTAGGGAAGTGCACTTTCATTCTATATTTTTATTAGGCCCTGACATCTGGTATGGACCATGAGTGCTTATTTGCATACCTGCAAGCTATTGGCTGTAGAAGTGCCCAGTCTATGTGGAGATTACCAGTGCAGATGGAGACTGCAGTCATTTAATTTAATAGAGCAATTGTGTGGGCCTTGTAGAATGTACTGTAATTGTGAAACGTGTGCCCCGTCCCAATTCCAGGTACTCTGTGCTGTTCCTTATGCAACACACTTTTCGCTCTCCTGTCAATCTTTGTAATAAACACAGTGAGTCAGAAGAGAGGATTAGCAACAGAGCTGTCTTTGAAACCTTTCAGGGGAGAGGGAAGAGAGCTGGAGCTCTAGAAAAAAATTAAATTTATAAAGACAGTGAAATTTGCCAAGGATTTAAATAATCACCTACCCTCCTCTATTAAACAAATACCCCATATATGGCTCCAACTCATTTACTGAACCTCTTTCAGTGTGCAGCAAATGGTACACATGGAGCATTGAGAAGGAAGCAGATGTAATAAGAGACGGTCAGGTGGTCTTGTGTGTGCTTGTGTTTCCGTGACATAGCAAAGACTCCTTACTTGCTCAGTACTGAAAAATGCCAAGTCCGGACTGAGGCTCCTGTTTTCGAAGCTCACCTGTCACATTGTTTCATTGATCCCTGTGTCCTGCATCCCCAGTACCTCTCCCAGAGTCCAACATAGCTGTGTTCTCAGTAAGCATTTGTGGAAAGAAAGGACAAACAGTAGGACAATTGCAGCAGTATTGCCAAATCTCTCATGCCCATCAGCTTCCTGAATGCATCTTTCTGGATGTTCTTAAAGCTTTGAGCCCACCCTGGGTAACTTGCTGGGAAATTCCACCTGTCAATATATTCAATGGTCATAAAACTGAGATGCTTTTAATTGGCTTATATTGTTTCCTACTTATTTCTTGCATGTCTGTGTCCTAGTTCCTTTACGTTTTAGCTGAGGAGTCAGGGAACTTGTAACATAGTGGCAAGTGATATAAACAGAACAATGCCTAATGCCATGGTATTGATTAAAAGTTGAGAGGAGAGGAATTCTCTATGGCCCTGGAAAGTAAGAAAGACCTTGCTTTAAATCATGATGCATGGGTCATCTGAGAAATTGTGGGAAGTGTTAAAGATGAAGAAGAAAGGCAATATAAAGTAGCTAACAGCATGGATTTTGAACAGACCAGGCTTACATGCCCAGCTTCACCATTTTTTCAGCCATATGAATTTAGGTACAGGGCATAATCTGTCTAAATCTTAGTTTCTCTTTCAAAAAATGAGAATAATTGTGAGGATGCCACATGACTTCTAGAAATAATGATGATTAAAAGGAGCAATATGTAAAAAGGATTTGGCAAAATTCTAGACATACAGAAAGTAAATGCTTTAAAATTCATGATGATGATAGGAAGAAATAGGAGGAGGACGACAATGACAGCAATGACCAAGACCCCAGGGTAGATTGGTCTAACTGGAGGAAAGGAAAGAGACTATGTACCTGCAGAAGGAGTTGGGAGTGAAGGAAGTCTAGCATCAGGTAGGGTAGAGGAACAGTTTCAAGAAAACCTGAAAAACTGAGAAATACTGAGAGACAGAAATGTTCGGGAGAGAAAGAGAAAAAAAGTTTACTTGCAAGAAATTTGAGGGAGTCAGACTTCAGAACAAATGCAAAACACAAGTCTTTAAGGAAATAAATGGAAAAATTACCATGTGTCTGCTCACAGTGGAAAAACAGCTTTTCATGCAACTACCATACTCAGAAGGATCAAGACATCCACAGACACCAGCATAGCAAGAATCCAGGATTAAATTGCTTTTGTTAGGGAGTAAAGGTTTATGTGAAATAATTAAAGTTCAAATAATTTGAGGACAAAAACCAGTCTTAGTAACCTGTTACTTTGGGGGCTTTCTGCACAGGTGACCCTCCCACCATATTGGAAGCAAAGTGTCGTTTTTTTGCTTCTACCAAAGTAATAGTTATAATACATTCTGTGGCAACGGATAATTCCAATTTGAGGACTTTGGAGTCAGAGATTTGGGTTCAAATCCCAGAATTACCATTAAATAGCACCATGAGCTCAGAAAAGATGCTTAATGTCTTTGAAATCAGTGTCTTCATTTGTAAAAAGGGGGTGAAAATATCTCTCTTCTTTCCTTTCATGGATTAAAATGTAGGTAATCATTAAGCACAGTGCCTGACACATTGGGAGTATTCAGTCAAAGAGAGCTGCTTTTCTCAAGTTGCCCAAAGCATGACTTCCTCTGATTGCTCAGGTGACACAGGGAAAACACAAATTCAAAGAAGATACTATTGACGTGTATCAAGCTTGTCCAACCTGTGGTCCAAGACAGCTTTGAATGCAGCCCAATGCAAATGTATTGACTTTCTTAAAACACTATGAGATTTTGTGTTTTTTTCTTTTCTTTTTTTTTTTTTTCCTTCTCATCAAGCTATCTGCTACTGTTAATGTATTTTATGTGGGGCCCAAGACAATTCTTTTTTGTTTTCCACTGTGGCCCAGAGAATCCAAAAGATTGGATACCTGTGACCTAGATGATCCTGGGAGCCTGGAACTTCTCCACTAAGCTTGAAAAATCCCCCAAAGACTGAGTAGGGGCAGGTGTCAAACTGCAGCTGCCTTCACCATGCTCTGGGTGAAGGTGTGTGGGTGAAACAGCACCATTGTGCCCACAGTCATCTGTAGCAAAATAAGAAAATGTAATTTTTTCTAAAACTCAATTTTTTTAACTTAAAGGATGATTGTTTATTCTAAGATCATGTCCTTCCTAGATTTTTAAAATTATTAATTCATCATTTTGGGGGAGCCGGTGCTGTTTGATTAAATGGATAAGTTCTTTAGTGGTGATTTCTGAGATTTTGGTGCACCCATCACCAGAGCAGTGTTCACTGCCCCCAATGTGTAGTCTTTATCCCTCATTCCCCCCATCATTCACCTCGAGACCTCTGAGTCGAATGTATCATTCTTTCCATCCTCATAGCTTAGTTCCCACTTATAAGTGAGAACATACAACATTTGATTATCCGTTTCTGAGTTAATTTACTTAGAATAATGTTCTCCAACTCCATTCAGGTTGCTGTAAATGCCATTGCTTCATTCCTTTTTATGGCTGAGTAGTTTTCCGTGGTGAGTGTGGGGGTACGTGAGTGGGGCAGTGTGTATTACATTTTCTTTATCCGCTCGTTGGTTGATGGGCATTTAGGCTGGTTCCATATTTTTGCAATTGCAAATTGTGCTGCTATAAAAATGGGTATGCAAGTGTCTTTTTCATAAAACGACTTCTTTTTCTTTTCCTCTGGGTACACACCCTGTAGTGGGATTGCTGAATCAAATGGTAGTTCTACTTTTAGTTCTTTAAGGAATTTCCTTACTATTTTCCACAGTAGTTATACTAGTTTGCATTCTCACCAGCAGTGTAAAAGTGTTCCCTGTTCACCACGTCCATGCCAAAATCTATTTTTTTATTTTTAATTATGGCTTTTCTTTCAGGAGTAAGGAGTTATCACATTGTGGTTTTGATTTGCATTTCTCTGATAATTAGTGATGTTGAGCATTTTTTCATATATTTCTTGGCCATTTGTATATCTTCTCTTAAAAATGTCCTATTCATGCCCTTAGTTCACTTTTTGATGGGATAATTTGGCTTTTTCTTGCTGATTTACTTGGGTTCCGTGTAGATTCTGCATATTAGTGTTTTGGTCAGAGGCATAGTTTGTGAATATTTTCTCCCACTCTGTGGGTTGTCTGTTTTATTATTACACTTGCTAAGCTGAGGCTTTTTAGTTTAATTTAAACCCCATCTATTTATCTTTGTGTTTGTTGCTTTGCTTTTAAATTCTCGATCATGAAGTTTTTGCCTAAGCCAATGTCTAGCAGAGTTTCTCTGATATTATCTTCTAGAATTTTTATGGTTTCAGGTCTTAGATTTAAGTATTTGATCCATCTTGAGTTGATTTTTGTATAAGGTAAGAGATGAGAATTCAGTTGTATTCTTCTGTATGTGGCTTGCTAATTATCCCAGCATCATTTGTTGAATAAGGTGTCCTTTCATCACTTCATGTTTTTGTTTGCTTTGTCGAAGATCAGTTGGCTATAAGTATTTGGCATTATTTCTGGGTTCTCTATTCTGTTCCATTGGTGTATGTGCCTGTTTTTATACCAGTACCATGCTGTTTTGGTAATTATATCCTTGTAGTATAGCTTGAAGTTGATTAGTGTGATGTCTCCACATTTGTCCTTTTTGCTTACTCTTGCTTTGGCTATGCAGGTCTTTTTTTGTTCCATATGAATTTTAGAAATATTTTTTCTAGTTCTGTGAATAATAATGGTGGGATTTTTATGGGAATTGCATTGAATTTGTAGATTGCTTTTGGTAGGATGGTCATTTTCACAATATTGATTCTACCCATCCATGAGCATGGGATATTTTTACATTTGTTTGTGTCATCTGTGATTTCTTTCAGCAGTGTTTTGTTGTTTTCCTTGTAGAGATCTTTCACCTCCTTGGTTAGGTGTATTCCTAAGTATTTTACTTCATTTTTTATTTTTTGCAGCTATTGTAAAAGGGATTGAGTTCTTGATTTGATTCTCAGGTCAGTCACTGTTGGTGTTTAGCAGAGCTACTGATTTGTGTACATTAATTTTGTATCCTGAAACTACTGAATTCATTTATCATATCTAGGAACTTTTTGGATGAGTCTTCAGGGTTTTCTAGGGATATGATCGTATCAGCAAACAGCAACAGTTTGACTTCCTCTTTACCAGTGTGGATGTCCTTAATCTCTTTATCTTGTCTGATTGCTCTGGCTAGGACTTCCAGTACTATATTGAATAGAAGTGATGAAAGTGGGCATTCTTGTCTTGTTCCAGCTCTTAGGGAGAATGCTTTCAACTTTTTCCCATTTAGTATAATGTTGGCTGCAGGTTTGTCATAAATAGCTTTTATTACCTTAAAGTATGTCTCTTTTATGCTGACTTTGCTGAGGGTTTTAAATGTAAACAAATGCTGGATTTTGTCAGATGCTTTTTCCTGCATCTATTGAGATGATCATGTAATTTTTGTTTTTACTTCTGTTTATGTGGTGTATCACATTTATTGACTTGCATATGGTTAAACCAGCCCTGCATCCCTGGTATGAAACTCACTTGATCATAGCATATTATCTTTTTGATATACTGTTGAATTCATTTAGCTGGTATTTTGTTGAGGATTTTTGCGTCTATATTCATCAGGGATATTGGTCTCTAGTTTTGTATTGTTGTTGTTATGTCCTTTCCTGATTTTGGTATTAGGGTAATACTTGCTTCATAGAATGATTTGGGGGAAATTCCCTATTTCTCTATCTTTTGGGATAATTTCAGTAGGATTGGTACCAACTCTTCTTTGAATGTTTGTTAGAATTCAGCTGTGAATTTTTCTGGTCCTGGACTTTATTTTCTTGGCAATTTTCTAATTACTGTTTCAGTCATGCTACTTGTTATTTGTCTGTTCAGAGTTTCTATTTCTTCCTGGTTTAATCTAAGAGGGTTGTATATTTCCAGGAATGTATCCATCTCCTCTAGGTTTTCTAGTAAAGGTGTTCATAGCAGCCTTGAATGATCTTTTGTGTTTCTGTGGTATCAGTTTTGATATCCCCATCTTGTTTCTAATTGACCTTATTTGGATCTTCTCTCCTCTTTTTTTGGTTAATCTCTCTAATGGTCTATTGATTTTGTTTCTCTTTTTAAAGAACCAGCTTTTCATATCATTTATCTTTTGCATATTTTTGGTTTCAATTTTATTTAGTTCTGCTCTGATCTTTGTTATTTCTATTTTGCTGGGCTTGGGTTTGGTTTGTTCTTGTTTCTCTGGTTCCTTGAGGTATAACCCTAGATTATTTGTGCTCTTTCACACTTTTTTTATGTAGGCATTTAATGCTATGAACTTTCCTTTTAGCACCACTTTTGCTGGATCCCAGAGGTTTTGATAGGTTGGGTCACTATTATTGTTCAGTTCAAATAATTTTTAAATTTCCATCTTGATACCTTGTTGACCCAAGGATCATTCAGGAGCAGGTTATTTAATTTCCATGTATTTGAATAGCTTTGAAGGTTTGTTTTGGAGTGAATTTTCAATTTTATTTCACTGTGGTCTAAGAGAGTGCTTGATATTATTTCAAGTTTCTTAAATTTATTGAGACTTATTTTGTGGCCTATCATTTGGTCTATCTTGGAGAATGTTCCATGTGCTGATGAGAAGAATGTATATTCTGCAGTTGCTGGGTAGAATGTTCTGAAATATCTGTTAAGTTCATTTGTTCCAGGGTATAGGTTTAAGTCCATTGTTTCTTTGTTGACTTTCTGTCTTGATGACCTGTCTAGTGCTGTCAGTGGTATATTGAAGTCCCCCACCATTATTGTGTTGCCATCTATCTCATTTCTTAGGTCTAGCAGTAATTGTTTTATAAATTTGGGAGCTCCAGTGTCAGGTACATATATATTTAGGATTGTGATATTTTCCTGTTGGATTAATTCTTTTATCATTATATAATGTCCCTCTTTGTCTTTTTTAACTGTTATTGCTTTAAAGTCTGTTTTATATGATACAATAATAGCTAATCCTGCTCACTTTTGGGGTCCATTTGCATGGAATATCTTTTTCCATCTCTTTACCTTAAGTTTATATGAGTCCTTAAGTGTTAGGTGAATCTCTTGAAGGCAACAGATACTTGGTGAACTTTTATCCATTCTGCCATTCTGTATCTTTTAAGTGGGTGGGGCATTTAGGCCATTTGCATTCAATGTTAGTATTGATATGTGAGATACTGTTCTGTTCCTTATGCTAGTTGATGCCTGAATACTTAATGGGTTTTTTCATCATTTTATTGTTTTATTGATCTTATAAGACTTATGCTTAAAGAGGTTTTATTTTCATGTATTTTGAGGTTTCCTTTCAAGATTTAGAATTCCTTTTGGCCTTTCTTGTAGTGCTGGCTTGGTAGTGGCAAATTCTCCCAGCATTTGTTTATTTGAAAAAGGCGTTATCTCTCCTTCATTTATAACGCTTAGTTTCAAAGGACACAAAATTCTTGGCTGATAATTATTTGTTTAAGGAGGCTAACAATAAGACCCCAATCCCCTCTGCTTGCAGTGTTTCTGCTGAGAAATCTACTGTTAATCTGATAGGTTCTTCTTTATAGGATACCTGATGATTTTGTCTCACAGCTCTTAAGATTCTTTCCTTCATCTTAACTTTAGATAACCTGATGACTATGTGCCTAGGTGATGATCTCTTTGTGATGAATTCCCCAGGCGTTCTTCGGGCTTCTTATATTTGGATGTCTAGATCTCTAGCAAGACCAGGGAAGTTTTCCTCTATTCTTCAAGTAAGTTTTGCAAACATTTAGATTTCTTTTCTTCCTCAGGAAAATAAATTACTCTTAAGTTTGGTTGTTTAACATAATCCCAAATTTCTTGGAAGCTTTGTTCATTTTTAAAATCCTTTTCTCTCTTTGTCAGATTAGATTAATTCAAAAGCCTTATCTTCGAGCTCTGAAGTTCTTTCTTCTACTTGTTAAATTCTATTGTTAGACTTTCAGTGTATTTTGCATTTCTCTAAGTATATCTTTGATTTCCAGAAGTTGTGAATGTCTTTATGATATCTGTTTCTCTGGAGACTTTTCTATCCGTATCCTTCATTTTTATTATTTTTTTACGTTGGACTTCACCTTTCTCTGATACCTCCTTGAGTAGCTTAATAATCATCCTTCTGAATTCTTTATTTACCAATTCAGAGATTTATTCTTAGTTTGGGTTCATTGCTGGAGTGCTAGTGTGATCTTTTAGGAGTGTTATGGTACATTGTTTTGTCATATTACCAGAATTATTTTTCTGCTTGCTTCTTATTTGGGTAGACTATTTCGGTGGAAAGATCTGAAACTCAAGGGCTGTTGTTCAGATTATTTTGTCCCACAGGGCGATCCCTTGATATGGTGCTCTCCCCCTTTCTCTACAGATGGGGCTTCCTAAGAACCAGATTGCCTTGCCCTTCAGGGTCTAGCCACCCAGCAAGGCTACTGGGCCCCAGTGCTGGGGAATGTGGGCTGGTGCTGGGGGATGTCTGCAGAGAGTCCTGTGATGTGATCTGTCTCAGGTCTTTCAGCCATGGATACCAGCACCTGTTCTAGTGGAGGTGGCAGCAGAGTGAAGTGGACTCTATAGGAGTCCTTGGTTGTAGTTTTCTTTCGTGCACTGGTTTTCTTGAATGCTGGTTATTGCTAGCAGTGAAGTTGTCATGTGGACAGATTCAGGACCTCTAGTTAGCCATGGTGTTGCAGGCAGTGGAATGCGCTGTTGATCTGTCCTCCTTTGGAGCAGTGTTGTTCTGTTCTGAGTTGCTGTCATGGCTTGAGTTGGTTGGCCTCCAGCCAGGAGGTGGTACTTTTAAGAGTATACCAGCTGCAGTAGTAGAAGGGGGATATAATCTTGCTCTACACTGGCCAAGATGATACTTGGGTCTCTGAGGTGATGACTGGGGCTATGGAGCTGCCTAGAGATTATGTCTTTTGTCTTTGGCTACCAGGGCAGGTAGAGAAATACCATCAAGTCGGGACAGGGTTAGGTAGGTCTGAGCCCAGACTCTCCTTATGTGGGGCCTGCTGTGGCCACTGTGGGAGATAGGGGTATGGATCTCAGGCCAATGGAGTTATGTTCTCAAGGAAATTATGGCTGCCTCTGTTGCATCATACAGGTCTCCAGGGAAGTGGAGGAAAGCCAGCAGTGACAGACCTCACCCAGCTCCCATGCAGCCAGGAAGGCCAGGCTCAGTCCAGCTGTATCCCACTAACAGCACTAAGTTTGTATCCACGCAGCTAGCAAGCAGGCGTTCTAACATTTTTACCAAAGCCATGTAAGGGTGAAAGTGGTTGACTAGTTTCATTTTTTATTTTGTTTTTCTTTTAATGACCTTAATTGAAAAAGTAAAAAAAATTGGCAATCCTACTTCAGCTGCCAAAATTCCTTAGAAAATTTTACTGTAGCATATAATCCTAAAGAATGGGGAACCTTGGTTTAGAAAGCAGAAATCCCTTGTTTTGCCAACTGGGACATTAGGAGCAATCACAGTGCCTTTTCATCATGAGTATTGTGTATCCAGAGTATATAGGAAGCAAGGTCTTAGGGAAAAAAGAATTCTAGCCTGCTTGGTTATTGCTTATTTCAAAATGCAAGCACGCAATTTAAAATCCAGTTATACCTCCTTTTACAGAGATACAAGCCTGCTATTACAAGTGTTTGTAAAGTGCCTGTTAGCAGTTAATAAGTAAAGGTGTTGGTTTATATTCTGAGGGTAGTAAGGTGCTCAGACGGCCTAATTTGCCTAGAATGGGATGAAATTTGATTCTTCTCTCAATGTTCTAATTCAAAACTCTTGGTACTTTCCTCCATTGCTTAAAAATACAGTTCTAAGAACATTTGTGAACCTGTAAGCATGGCCTACACGTTGCCTCTGTGGTAATGGCTGTGGTGGAATTGCTGGGCCCTGGAATGACTCCAGCATTCCTATTGACAAGCAAATTCTGGAGCAGAGCCAGAGTGGAAATGAAGGATGAGTTACTATATCGAAACAGAAAATAGAACTTAAGAAAATAGGTACAAAATTCAGATTTCCACTCTTGTGGAAGATGTTTCTATAAAGAAAATAATTAGCCCTTGGTGAGGTTGGAATGTAAGAAATGGAAAGCTTACATGAGGAAGGTGAAAAGGCATGCTTGGAGGGGGCATAGGAAAAAGCAGACCTGTGGCTATGCCTTTGAGTGTAGATATATTGACAGTTCCTACACAGCCTATTGCTGTAGGTGTCTATAAATCATAAGCTCTGACACGTAGAAATGCCAGATTTAGAAAGACCTCAGCTATTCACCCATGCCTGACTGAGCTTAGTAAAACACATGGAGAGAGAAAAATTTTTAAAAAAGAAAATGGAAAACAAAAAGACAAAAACTTGGTCATTTATTTTCTTTTTGTGCATTCAGTGAATGCTAATTATAGACACATCATTTATGGGTGACAAAGCCAGTCTCTGATTATCTGGGTTAAAGCCTTGGAATAAGTTACTATGCTTACCTGTGTTTCCTTTGTGATGCAAACTAAGGACTAAGGTGTTATTCAGAATGTGAATTGTCATTCCAGAAGAGGCTTTGAAAAAGTTATAATCTAGATAGATCCACCAGACAGATACCAGTCAGGACTTTTCTTATCATGAAGGATACAAAATATTTAATGGTGTCTGTGCCTAGAATTGGATTCAAGTCAGATAGGGCAAATTCCGAAAAAAATAGAGTTTGAAAGGGCCCAGGAAGACAAATCTAACCTCTTTTCCAGATTCTTAAATCATAATTTTTTAAGACTCAAAAGGAGCTCTAATGATCATATAACAATTTATTATGGATTGCATTTCTGATTTGATTATTATTTTGGGGTTACAGAGCCTGAGATCCTAAAAAGCCCAAATCCAGCTCTGCTAATCATCCTACTGCTTTGTGGGTTTCCCAAGAAAATCATGTACCATGGCAGACAGTGAAAAAGGATGGAAAGTGTTACGTTACTGATGCTGTGAAGATGCTGCAAAGCTCCGATAAAAAGGCTGGGTTGACTCACAAGATTTACTGAGACCTAAATTATTCTTCTAACCTGCCCTCTTTCTTTCTCTACTCTCCATGTAAATCTTGACACCCATGCTCCAAAACATGACAATGCAGGAAAAGAGGAATGATCAGGCCCCAAAAGAGACCCACGTCTACTCACCCACCTGTGGGCATGGAGTCAGAAAAGAGAGAGACTAGCAGTCTCCCCCAGTGGCCTGCCCTGCCTACGTCTGTTTACCACACAGAGACAGGAAGACAGAGTACAAGAAAGAGGCTGGAGCTTTTCAGGGTACAATGATCTTGATCCCTAGTTCCCTCCATGTCAATGTTTAGTTCTTTCAGATAAGCATCTTCTCTTCCCCCTATAAAAGAACCAACCAAGAGAACAGTGAACAGAGATGAAAGTCTTCTGATATAAAGATATATTTCTGAAGTGCATGTTTCTGCCTCTATAATAACAATAATATCTGCCATGTATCAAGTGTGTAGTATGTGCTACATGCTGTTCAGATAGCCTCATTTCATTGTCACAGGAACCTGCAGTGTTGGCATTTTTATACTCAAATTACAGATTTAAAAAAGCAACAACACCACTGAGGCTCAGAAAGGTCAAGTTTCACCTCCTTCAGCTATCCACCCAGTGTTTAAATACCTGCTGTGATGGATAGTCACGTTGGCTACTGTTGGCTTATAAAAATAGAAGGTTCAGTTTCACCACCACTCCCACTGTAGATAGCTTAATTCTACTATTGGTAATTCTGATCATGATTAATATCCCCCTGCTATTAAAAAATGTCGACTCCCTATAGCCTACTACACCGACTACTATTTGTATCTTCTATAATAGTGGTTCTCAACCCAGGGTGATTTTACACCAGTAGATATTTGGCAATATCTGGAGACATTTTTGGTTGCCACACTTGGGAGTGTGGGTTCTACTGGCATCTCATAGGTAGAGACCAGAATGCTGCTAACCATGCTACAATGCACAGGACAGCTCCCTACAACAAAGCGTTACCCAGCCTAAAATGCCAATAGTTGGAAGATTGGGAAATCCTGTTCTGCAGCCACACAAGGCAAATTGGATTATATTCCGAATTAGCCCTTAGGTCTCTCAAGAAAACAATAATGACATGTCCAACCCCTCCACCATATATATGCCCCATCCATACCACACTCACTCTTCAGTCGTCTTATACTTCTCTGTTTAAAACTCCACTTAAAAAAAAAAAAAAAAAAAGGCTCAGAAGACTAAGTGAACTACCCAAGGTCAAATACTGCTTTTTGACCAGTTTTTGACAAAGCCAGCCCTAGATCTCAGATTACTTAGCTCCAATTTCAGCTATCCTCCAACTATATCATGTGTAATCTTTCAGTCCATTCATTGGAAATAAAAGTGAATAATACAGGCAATGTCTCTATTCTCACAAAGTTTATACTCCAGTGAACATTAACTTAACATTTTCCCCACCCATGTATAAATTTTCTTTTCCACTGTCATTTGATTTGGTCATGTTAACTTTTAAAGCCAATAAAAAGATTCCCATAGTCAAGGCCCACAAAGGAAAGCATAACTACTTTCATGTCAAATAAAAGTCTGTGCATATAGATCAATAGAACAGAAGAGTCCAGAAGTGAACCTACACAAATGGTTTTGACAAAGGTGCCACAGCAGTTCAATGGGAAAAAAGATAATCTTTTCAACAAATAATGCTGAAACAATTGAACAGTCATATATAAAAAGATTAATCTTGAACCCTATTTAATACCATAAACAAAATTTAAATCAAAATGGATCATAAACCTGAATGCAAGATCTAAAATTACAAAATGTATTTTAAGAAAAAAAAAGTTACTGACCTTGAGTTTGGTGAAGACTTTTTCAAAACAAGAGGATAGCGTAAACTGTTTAAAAAAATCAATAATTTGAATTTAATAAAATCAAACACTTTGCAATTTAAAAAAAAACTTACAAAAAAAAAAGCAAGCTATATACTAGGAAAAAATATTTGCATGGTATATATTTAACAAAAGACCTATATCTAAAATATGTAAAGAACTCTTATAACTTAATAAGACAACCCATTAAAAAATAGGGAAGAATTATGTGATTGTTATGCAATGCATGCCTACATCAAAACATCCTAGGGACCCTATAAATATATATACCTACTATGTACCCACAAACATTAAAAATTTTAAAAAGAAGAGCTTTGAACAGACATACCACAAAAAATTACAGATGGCAAATAAACATGAAAAGTGCAACATTGTTAGTCTACAAGGAAATGCAAATTAGAAACACAATGAAATATGACTACAACCCACTAGAATGACTAAAAATTAAAAACACTAACTATACCAAGTATTACAAGGATGTGAAGAGTCACTGGAACGCTCATCCACTGCTGGTGGGAATGCAAAATGGTGAAATCACTGTGTAAACAATCTGGCCATTTCTTAAAAAGTTAAACGTATACCCACTATTCAACCAAGCCATTGCCCTCTTAAATATTTATTCAAGAGAAAAGAAAAACATATCCTCACACAGACCTATAGACAAACGTTCAGAGTAGCTTTATTTACACAGCCAAAAGCATAAAAATCCAATATTAATAGGTAACTAGATAAACATTTGTAGTATATCTGTACAGTAAAAAGGAAGGAATTACATATGCAACAATATGAATCAAACTCAAAATAATTACACAGAGTCAAAAAAGATAGACCTTCCCCACTCCAAAAAAAGAAAACCCATACATAATACAAAGAATTTATAGAACAGAAATTAACCAGTGATTGCCTGGATAACATGGGTGGAGAGTTTTGGGGACTTATGAAAGGGAAAAAATAAATTTCTGGGTTGATGGATATGTTCATTATCTCGATTGCAATGATAATTTCATGAATGTATACATAAGTCAAAACTCATCAAATTGTTTACTTTAGATACAGTCATGCACCACCTATAACGTTTTGGACAACGACAAGCCACAAAGTGTAAAAATATGATATTGTAATTTTATGGGACCACTTTATGACAGTGGTCCCATAAAATTACAATATCATATTTTTACTGTACCTTTTCTATGTTTACATGTGTTTAGATACACTTACCATTTAGGGTTTAGAACACTTTCAATTGCTTTATAATTACCTACAGTATTCAGTATAGTAACATGCTGTGCAGGTTTGTAGCCTAGAAGCAATAGGCTATATACAGTATATATACAGCCTAGGTGTGTAACAGGCTATATCATCTAGATTTGGGTAAATGCACTCTGTGATGTTCACGCAACAATGAAATTGTCTAACGATGCTGATATTGTTTGGACTTTTGACCTGCCCAAATCTCATGCTGAATTGGAGGGGCCTGGTGGAAGGTGATTGAACCCTGGGGCAGATATTCCCCCGGCTGCTCTTGCGAAAGTGAGTGAGTTCTCAAGAGATCTGTTCATTTAAAAGTGTGTGACACCTCCCCTTTTGCTCTCTCTTCTGCCACCATGTGAAGAAGGCGCTTGTTTCTCCTTTGCCTTCTGCCACAATAGTAAGTTTCCTGAGGCCTCCAGTCATGCTTCCTGTTAAGCACAGAACTGTGAGTCAATTAAGCCTCTTTTCTTCATAAATTACTCAGTCTCAGGTAGTCGGTTATAGCAGTGTGAAAACAGACTAGTAAAGCATTTCTCAGAATGAATCCCCATTGTTGGGCAAAGCATGACTATATGCGTAATGTATTATACCTTAAACATACCTCGATAAAAATGAAATAAAAAGCAACATGTTGGTGATCTTTGGCTCCCTTTTCCCATTTGAGGGGCTGTAGCATCTGTTTCTATCCTATAGTGCTAACTACAGTGACGGCATGAGTGCCTTCTCTTAGTGCCAGCCCCTGAGACCTCCTAAGACCTGTCATCACTAGGAGGGTTCTGCTGGCATTGTCATTTGCTGATTAGACTGCCCATCCACAAAGAACTAAAAAGGCAATAATTGCTTAGATATTGCATGTTGGTGACATTGGTGGCCTCGTCTTAGGTAATCTTCATCATTAAGTATGGATTAAGTTACACCAATCATTTTAGAGTCAAAGGCACAGCTTGGAGGTCATCTGAGTCCCAGTCTGCCAAATGACAGTGTCTGAGCACATCTTTCATTTCCACAGACCCTTGCCATACCTCATCCTTGAGTCTCATTTCACATCTTTATTTATACCCCTGATTATGTGTCCTGAAAGCTTATTTGTTTTAACTTTTCAGTGTCTCTTTTCCTGACCCATAATCAGGCAAACCCGGAGCCACATAAAGACCACAATTCATCAAGACAGATTTATTTCCCAGAAAGTTTCTTCTTGAGTATAGGTTAAGCATGGGTTTGAGAGTTAGAAATTTATATGAACAGTGTTTGGGAAGATGATAGTGATGTTTCTTGACAGGTATTTATTATTTTAACATCAGCTTTCTCTATGTCTGTATATATTAAATAGAAGAAAATGGTATAACTTATATTATACCTGAAAGGCGGCCTGCAATAGTAGAAATTACCACAAATTTTGTGCTCAGATCTGGACGCAAAGCCCATTTGTATAGTTTCCAGCTACATGACCTTGGGCAAGTTTCTTTTGTGAACCTCAGTTTTCTATTTTGTAATGTAGGATAATTGTTGAAAGGATTTAATAAGATATTTTCTTTAAAGAATCTTGGACAATTAAGTCATAGTAAAGTGGATCAAATCATGGGATCAGAAGCCAGACAGTCCACATTTCGGTCTTGACCTCATCACTTATTTTGTAACACTCTGCACCTCAGTTTCCTCATCTACAAAATAAGGATAATGGCATCCAGCTTCTAAAGTTAGTATGTGGGTAAATTAGTTAATGCATGTAAAACATTTACAGCAGTACCAGGAAAAAGATACAGACTCAATAAATGTTAGCTACCATTATGCTTACTGTTGCAGTTATTTGTTATAATGTCTGCCACATAATAGGTGTTGGAAAAATAGAAGGGATTGTTCATTTAAAACCCTCTCTTTTTGGTTTCAAACAACTTCTCCCTCCTGCAGCCTCTTAAGTATTTCCGAGAAACCCCAATGTTCTTCAGATCACAGTAAGAATGATACATTCTATATGTGTATTGCTCAGCAAACCAAATAGAATGATAACTAATGTGAGATTTTAATTATGTATTTCAGTGATGCTGCTTTGTAAATCAAAGCTAATTGATTCTGAGTACTTGCTACTTCTTTAACCCTCCTACCAGCTCGGAAGCAAGCATGCAATTTTCCATGTAAACAGCAAGGCTGCTTCTAGAAAGAATATTCAAAACAAGCAGAGTGCCATCTACACAACAGCAACATCGAGGCTAGGGATTTAGACTTACCATACTGAGTTCCACCCCTGGTATGTATCTTAGAAGGGGGAACGATGCTGCCTCACTGTAAAGTTAGGTAAGCATGGCTTCATCCTCTGGCAGCCATCCTTTGACTTTTGTCCTTCAGAAAATGGTGCAAACTTTTTGCACCAATGATTCTTTCTTAACCATCCCCTGGCATACTCCTTAATTTAATGGATTCAGTAATTTAATCAGCTGTTATATAAAGCAGTACTTTTATTTATCTAAAAGCCTAATTTTCAAATTTATGTTTACTCACACTGAATTTGGCATGCTAATTTAATTCCTAAAGTAGAAAATAAGAAGAACTGATGGGTGTAGGTTAAAAAATGAAGCTAGTAAAGTTTGGCCATCTAACCAAACTCCACATACTCCCGTGGTCCCTACAGCTGTCCCTTAAGTATTTCTTAGAAACCCCAAATGTTCTTTGACTAACACTGAAAACTTCTTCCCTAAAGTTACTTTGTTCACTGAGTTTTCCAAAGAAGCCTCTGGATTGTTGTATTTGCATATCTCATGAAAAGCCCACATCCCCACCCTTTACTTCACTGGTTTGTGCTTTGATACAGCTCATCATGTTGACTTTAAGCTGTCTACTTTCCAAAGGGAAAAATCCTAAGTTTTTCAATACATCAAAAAATCCTTCTTTCTACCCAATGATCCATTTCTCTAATTATTTAATAATTAAGAAAAAAAGACCAAAATGTTCAAGATTCTTTAATCTTGATGTCTGTCTCTAGAATTTGATTTGAAGTCAGATAATAAGGCAAACTCAGAGAAAATAATGAGAGCTCGAAAGGACCCTGAAAGGCAAATCCTTGAGATGGAGTCCTTGTATGCTAAGCGGAATAGTCATTGGCTTACAAATCTGCAGACCTGGATCCTCATTAAGCCTGTCACAAGCTGCTTCTGTAACCTGTCCCAGGTCAGTTAGCCTCTCTGGACTTTAGGGTAATCCACCATGCTCACCTCATAGCATGGATGACCCTAATGAGAAACTACAAGGGAAATCGAAAGATTCTACAAATGGAAGAAATCATATGTTTTTCTTTTTCTTGGAAAAAAAAAAAAAAAGGTAGGGGGACTTGCCCCCTGGAGTTTGAATTGGCTCTGGTTTCTCTTTATTTTCTTGCATGCACAAATGCCTTTTTATGTGAAGACACTTTTTTCTTTAAGAATTGGAACTTTGGTTGCCCTACTTAAAGTCAAAAATGCCTACAAGCAGCCGTCTTTAACTCCTACACATATAGCCAATTAGAGGGATGTACGCTCATCCTGGGCCTTAGAGAATCTTCTTCTGATCCTTGCAGTTAGAACCTCGTGTTCAGAGAGCTGCTTAGTTATTATATCTAATGACCTAGTTCAACCAAGACAAAAATGTAAAATATACTTTTTCTTTCTCTTGTCCCCCACCACACACACATGTCCAATGTGCGTGATGTGCATGCTTTCAGTACACACACACACACACACACACACACACATTTCTTTTCTCCAGACCCTTTGTGTGAGGCATTTTAGAATTCCTCCTGCCGAGCTTTCATGAAGCTCCAGAGTGACCAAGGAAACGCCCCTAGGGACACACATCAGTTCTGATGGACCATTCTGACCAGCAGTCAAGAGTCCCCAGAAGAGCATGAAAGCACTAGGTACCTGAGAACCAGTCCTTTGGGTGATTAGGTATTTTGCAGACAGTAGGATAAATCCTCATCTTTTGCTAGAAGAGATATGCATTCTCCCAATAGGGAAAGTGAAAGGGCTAGCCCACCATCGGTTACCGTGGCAACTCAGATCCACTACCTGCTTAGTTCATCTTGTCATTGTGGAAGACTTGAGGGAAAAACAACATTAAGCTTCTCTCTGTTTTTTGTCAAATATTTTGAAATGACATTTCATCACAAGAGTCTGAAACACCTTTTTAGGAGTGAAAAGGAGACCATCAGAGAGAGAGAGAGAAAGGGGGAGCAATGAGCCTGGGTCTGAGGACATATTTGAGGGGAAGGGACTGTGGCTGATGTGGTCAGTACCAATAAAACAGAGAGAGGAGGAAAGGAAAGCACTAAATATGTATTGAGTGCCCACCTCAGGCCTGATGCTAGGCTTAATAATGCGCATGCTGTGGCCTTTCTGAGACCTCTGTCTGGAAGAGAAAGGCAGCTGTGACTGCATGAACAGGAGCTGCCAGGGCATCTGCACAGGGCACATTGTGGGCAGGGGTGGGGCACTGACACCGGTGTTTGGAAGGATGGGTGGAAGGCAGATTTCTCACAGGAAATATCTATGCTAGAATCTAAAGAAAGTATAGGGGAGAGCAGGTGAAAAAGTCCTGGAGCATTTCTGGTTGAGACAGTGAACCATGCAGAGGCCCTAAGGAGTGAGACAGCTCAGCTTAAAAGACTTCAAGAAGTTCCTTTTGGCTGGAGTGGAGCCTGAGAGGACTTAGGGCAAAAAAATGAGCATGGCTGGAGAAGCTAGCAGGGTCTCTGAATTATGACATCACTTATAATAAGTCATGTTTAGAGGGGCTGCAATTTATCTGGACCGTAATAAAGAGCCATTAAAGTCTGTGAAGCAGGTTTGTGAAAACATCATACCAGCAGCAGAGTGGAGGCTAGTTCTGGAGCCAAACAGTGATGGGTAGAGGGAATGAGGGAGACATTCTAAAGTGAATAGTGTAGGTCATGGATCAGACAAGCATGGGAGCCGTGGAGGTTAAGTGATATGCATGGGTCCTGGAAATTTTATGACTTAGAACCAACAATAGTTATTGTGGGTGAAAAATGAAGTTTACATTGCTGGGTGACTGAGTGAATGGCAGTGCCCCTCACTAAACAGGAGTCAGTGATGGAGGGGCCGGCTGGGGCTATTTGCTTGATAAGAAGCCAGGTTGGGCCAGGTGGGTCAGGCTAGGTTAAGCCTTTAGAATAGCACTTGTCAAGCTTTTGTGTGAGCTTGTGCATGGGTATGTCCAGAGTCCAAAACAGGTCTCATGGAATACAATGAGAAGATGGCATAGCTTAGGACATGACATGGGTGATTCTATTACGGAATGAGATTACGTGTAGACTCCAACATGCGGTGGCATGAGAGCAACCACAACAAAACAATTCAGAGCATCTTTTTATTCTCTATCTTTAATTAAAACCTGCATACCATCTGCACCTTTCGTTACTGCTACCTGCCCATGAAAGACTGGAGGTGAGCCATAGCCATAAAAGATGGAGGAGATTTAATTTTGCTGTTGGTAATTGAACCAGAATGTTGAATGTGGAGTTCAACATTCTCATTCAGGTTCAGAGAAATTTACAGTGAGAATGCTAAAAGTGGCACATGGTAGAGTGCTGTGAGGATAGCATGTGGCCTATATGAGTAGTTCCTGGTGGTGACCGACAAGCTGGCTAGAAGGTCCCTACTGTGATTCACACACATGCTTACTTACCCCTGTTCTTTCTTCCAGCAAGTCCAGTGTTAAACTCATCACCTTCTTCTGGTGTTCCATGTCTTTCTTCAAAGGCTGAGTTCATTTATATATACAGCCACATGAGATCTTGGTTTTTGCCATTCAAAATGCCAGGTGTAAGATCCAGCACCATAACTAGGTGATGTGTTCATCTTAAGCAAGTTGCTTAAATTCTCAGAGTTTCCTTCTCTGTATTGGAGGGATGACAGCAACAATCGTGAGCCCACCCCACCAGTGGCAATGAGGGATGAATAAGACAAGGCCTGAGAAGGAGGGGTGGAACATGGGACAGGTGTTTGGGCTTCCTATCATAGCATGAGGAGGCCAGCTGTGGAAAGAAGAGGCGTGAACCCCCCAGTTCCTTCTTCCTGCAGCCCTGCCGTGCATGTCTAGCTCTCTCTGGGAGGCATTTGCTCAGAGTAACCTTGAACCATCTGTAGGAGAGTAGCAAGGCTGAGAAGATAGAATTCCTTATGTGTAACAGAGATGCCACTCCCAGGCATTTCTTCTCCCACATGAATTAGACAATGAATGAATCTCTCCCTGCACCCTCACTATGTGTCAGCTGCCTAAGGTATAACCTTGAGCACGGTTCCCAAATATAGTGGGACTCACTTCTGGAGTTGCAGAAAGAATATGGATTTGGATCCAGGTTACCTCAATGCACGTCTGACATTTACTAGGGGTGTGGTCTTGGATAAATGATTTAACTTTTGAAGGTATCTATGTCTTCATCTGTACAACGAATCATTCCTCCCAAACATTAGAGATCATTTATACAAGGGGCCAAGTGCAGGGCCTAGCACAGAGTAGGCACTCAAGGAGTAGCTACATTATTTTACTCCTAAAAATTTATAATAATAAGAGTTTATGCTCCCCCCAGCCCTTCAGCCCACCCTCCCTCGAACTTGCATGAATAATAATGGCCGCATAATAATTTCCCTCAGTCCTGAAAGAAGCATCTAAACTCAGTGGTTATGAAACCAATATACATCAGAGAGGATTGGAAGAAAATCCTGTCTGTGACTCTAGCCCTGTGACTACTCAGAAGTCTCAAGTCTGCACCACTTTTGCTGGCATCTGGAAGTTACTCCTGCATCCTGAAGCACCCCTGCAGAAGTCAGGCCTGGTGAGAGTGGGCGGCCCTCTCTGCAGGCAGAGGGCAGGAGGCAGGGGAGCTAGAGAGAGATGTCTAGCTGGGCCTGTGCTCCCCAGCACTCTTTTGTACCCAGTGGCTGTGTGAAGGGTGGATGAAGGGTATTTGATTTTAATTGGGAAATGCTATCAATTGTCCTGGGCTCATTTAAAAATCCATTAGTACCAGGAAGTGGATAGATTAAGCAATGAGGAAGGGAAAAGAAAAAGCTGTCAGCACCCTCCTTTGTAGGGAGTATACGGCCTGTCTAAGCCTCACCAGCAAGAGCTGTCCTGAATGCTAAGAAGCCTGTTAAAGTCAATTTCAAGATGCTGGGGAAGGAGAGGAGGTGTCTGGGCCAATTCACAAGAAGTCCTGGGTAAGCTTATTGTTCTCGCAGCTTCCAAAAGCGGTACTGCAGTAATCTACACTGCACGTTTCAGATTCCTGCAGCTGTTTCTGGAAGCCTGGCAACTGTGCCACCCAGCTGTAAGCCACATCAACACCTGCAAATAGCGAAACCTTCTACCCCCTTCCTTGTTGCTGAACGCTCAGCTGGACCCAGATACCTCTTCATCCTGGGAGCCATCAGTCAGGTTAAGGGTCTATGGTGGACCTTGAGACAAACAGGGAGAAAGATGATAGAAATGTGCCAGAAGATGAATCAGAAGAGAGCAAAGAGGGGGAAAGATAAAAGCAAGCTCTGAGAACAAGAAATGAAAGAGAGCTATGACAGGGTTGTATATTAGCTTCCTAGGGCTTCTGTAATAAAGTTTACAAACCAGCTGGCTTAAAACAGCAGAAATGTACTTGTATAGTTTTGGAGGCTAGAAATCTGAAATCAAGGCGTTGGCAGGACCATGCCCTCTCTGAAGCCTCTAAGTGGGGATCCTTCCTTGCTTCTTCCAGCTTCTAGTGGCCCCAGATATTCCTTGGCTTGTTGTAGCCTCACTCCAATCTATCCTCTGTCTTCCCCTGGTCACCTTTCTGCTGTGTCTATGTCTTCTTATAATGACATATTGTTTTAGATTAGAGTCTACCTCATCCAGTAAGGCCTCATGTTAATTTGACTACATCTGCAAAGTCCCTATTTCTGAATAAGGTCACATTTATAAATATTAAGGGTTAGGACTTCAACTTACTTTTTGGTGGGGCATGATTCAACCCATACCAGGCTGTTTAGAGGACTGCTGTCTGGTTAGTTCAGGACAGCACCGTAGAAGGCCCTGGGAAGCTTGAAAAAGTACTAATCGGGAATCCAGGGTCACAAGCTGAAATGCCTGCAGAGGCCAGGCGGGTAACATCATAGGTTCTAGAAGAGGAAATTGGTGACTGTCCTTTAGCCCAGAATCACTGGGACAACAGTGAACTGGAGTACATGCCCTGGATAAGGGCAAAAGCTACTCAGCCCCAGCCGTTGTCACTTTGTGGGACTGAGGCTCAGGGATGCCAGATCAAATGAGAAGCCAAGAATCCAGATTTCTATATGAAATTTCTCAGTTTTGTTTAAAACTTAGACAGATTTTTCCCCAAACATGGTGTACAACAAACTAAGGCCATCTGTAAATAAGGCAGAGCCATGGGCAGTCAATTTGCTACCACTGCTATAAAGCCTTTGGTTCAAATCCCAGTCTTGCCGCTTGCTGTGTGACCTCAGGCAATTTACCTCCCATCTCTGGGCCACAATTTCCTATTGAGGAATGAGATGGCCTCAATCATCCAGTAGAGTATGGTAATAAATGGTGGTGAATATTCAGCGCTATGGGATGCCAGGCCCACACTGGAGATGCTTACATACTAGTTTAAGAAACAGAGCTTACATATTGGAAAATTGAGAGGCTGGGCACAGTGGCTCATGCTTTCCCAGCACTTCAGGAGGCTAAGCCTGGTGGATCATTTAAATTCAGGAGTTCGAGACCAGCCTGGCCAACATGGTGAAACCCAGTCTCTACTAAAAATACAAAAATTAGCCGGGCATGTGGCAGGTGCGTGTAATCCCAGCTACTTGGGAGGCTGAGGCAGGAGAATCACTTGAACCTGGGAGGTGGAGATTGCAGTGAGCCGAAATTGTGACACTGAACACCAGCCTGGGCAATAAAGCGAGACTCAGTCTCCAAAAAAGAAAAGAAAATTGAGAGACCTCAGCCTCAGCCAGTTGTCTTGAGCATTATATAAGTGGATCAATTCAAAGCCACTGCCCCAGCTTAACACTGAATAATTCTTCTCCTCATTCATAACTCCCAATAGGGCTCCATTCTGAGTGAGGCTGTGTAGCATTGTGGTCAAAAGCTTCGCTTCTGTATGCAGAGATGCGAGAGAGAGAGCATTTAGTGGGTAAGAAAGACCAGCAGTAGAATGGAGACAGACAGAAATCCTGGAATTCTGGCTTTAATGCTACTGATGAAATCAGCTAGTCACTAGTATATATTCTACATGTGAGGCACTGTCCTAAGAGCTTTCATGGATTATTCACAATTAATCTTCATGCCAGTGCTGAAAGGTAGACATAATTACCCTTGTTTCATGAACAAGGATACAGAGAAGCTGGATTCTAGAGTTTTAAGTAAAATCTCTCAATTTATTTCAATGGCAATGGAATCAAGCATTTTTCAAACACTGTGATGTCTAAAATAAGTCCACCTGCAAACTGGGCCCAGCCCATGGGCAGCTATTTCGCAACCTTTGGTCATGAGCCATGGGTTCCAGTCCAAATTTTGCCAATTTTCTATGTGAACTTGGGTGAGTAGCATCTATAGTGAGTAACATACTCTCTGAGCCATGATTGAGACACTCAATAGCTTGCCAAGGTCACACAGAGCTTGTACGTGGCAAAGCCCAGCATCTCAATCAGTTCAGGATCACTAAGTTTATTGATTCCATCATCTTCTGTAAGTGTTTCTGATGCTTTTTCTAAGACCTTTTTATCAATCAAGCTACCCAGATCCAGGTAGGACACATGATGCTGACTCACCTGCAATGGCTGATATCCTTAACAAACTTGAATGAAGGACAGTGAGGATGAAAGCAAACGCCTGGAGGATTGCATAGATTTCTGTAAATCGGGAGGGTAAAGAAGAGGTAGGAAGTTCCCTCCGAACACTGCATCACATGGCCTAAAATTGCATCATGGAGTTTTTGTTTTCCTCAGTCACATGACAATTTTGATTCATGCCTTAAAATAGGAGGACTCTGGGTTTAATACTGGATGTCATTTAGTCTTAAAAACTCAATGTGAAAATAAAGCTGCCTGGTGGTTTTTCATATTTAGTTTTAGCAGAAAACCTTTAAAAAATAAAATCGTACATAGAATGCCAGCATATAAAATGAATGAGCTGGTGTTCATCATGTGCCGCTAAGGCATAATAATAATGACAATGGCAATAACAGCAGCAGCAAATCCTTGCCTTGGGCCAGCCACTACTTACTCTGAGACCTTACCCATGGTAACTCATCTAAGCCTTACTACAACCCTTTGAGGAAACTGAGGCAGAGTGATATTACGTAATTTGTTCAGGGCTACAGAGCTCAGTGTGGGAGTCAGGCAGGCTGCCCCCAGGACCTGCGATCTTCTCTGCCCTGCTGCTCAGCTCCTCACCCTGTACACCACAGGGCAGGGGTGCCCACATGAGAAACAGCTGATTGCAAATGGGAGCTGACAACAGAAGCTGTGTCTCATGACCTGTAATTTGTAGTCAACTTCGAAATCGTTGTTTGCATTTACTATCTACAGAGACTTAACACATGTGAATTGTCGTTCCCCAATGACAGTTACAAAGGCCTGTCATTGTACCTGTTCCAGCTAATCTGTCACTGAAATGCTTCATATGGTCTTTCAAATAGAAATTGATGTCTGCTTCAAAGCCTAAATTATAAGTGAGACTATCCCAAGTGTTACTCTACAAATCTGGTGAAAACCTGTCCAGTTGTTAGTTGTGGTTAGGAATAAACAGACCCACATTTTCTTGTATTTGCATAGACAAAAGTAGAGCTGCATTGACTGAGGGGGATGGGAACCTGGGGCCCGCTGCCTGCGATCTTCCTCTCAGCAGCCCATGAGACAACTTCAGAGAACCCTGGGCTCTGGAAACTCAGAGAGCCATGGTCCTAGCAAGATAGAAACAAGGTTGTCTGCTGACTCCAGGAAAGGGAGAGAGTTGTTCTGACCTGGGGCCTGGGAGAAATGACAGCATTCAGAAGTAGGGTCAGCTTAAGGAAGTACAGAGATGCGGGGGACGCAGCAATCCGGGGCCTCTGAGCCTCAGGCCAGAGGATGTTTCCAGCACCTTCTGAGAATTTGGTAATGACTCACCTCAGATTTGCAGAGGCACTGCTGGTACCTGGTTTGCCTAGAACCAAGCATAGATATTTAATTTGTATGATTGGGCTGAGGCTTACAGTGTAAATCATAAATTAAACCTCTCTTGAGCTTTGTTTTTTTACCACTTTACTGATAGAATATGACTTTTAAATAAAACATGGAATTTAAATATCAAGCTTCTGGTGAGTTGAACTAGAACAGATTTCTCAATCTTGGTATTACTGACATTTTGGGCTGGATAATTCTTTGTTGTGGGAGCTTGCCCTGTGCATTGGAGGATGATTAGAAGCATTCCTAGCTTCTGCCCACTACAGGCGACGAGGGTGCTCTCCCTCCTCCACTTTTGACAATCAAAACTGTCTCTAGGCAAATATCCCCTAGGGTGAAGGAGACAAAATTAATCCCAGTTGAGAATTCTGAATTAGATGATTTTAGAGGTACTATTTAGCTGTAGCCTTACAATCTCTTATAGTCAAATAACTTTGGAATTAAAAGTTTAACTCAGTACATTTTGGTACTGCTAAACATATCCTTTGTCTAGACTTTCTGGTTCATAGGTTAAGACTAAGATCATAGTGGTTTCCTGTCATTCCGCTTGCTCTTGGCTACTTGACCTCAAGTCAGTTGCAAAAAAAAAAAAAAAAAAAAAAAATTAGCTTTATAATCCTGCACAGATTGACCTCTCTAGCCATCTCCTATTGCCTCCAACTCCCTTCTTTCATCAGACTTTTTCTTCCCGCAATTATAGAACTGGAAGAAAAATTAATGCCCAGTGTCTTGGTTAAGACAATGTAGCTCACCCAGACAAGTTTTCTCTTCTCAAGGGGCATGATTTATTTTTTACTTTATATTGTTAAATTGTCTTTTTTCCAACAACTTGCTCCAATAATTCCTGGTTAATTACTGGTGGCCTTAAGACACACACCCAATGTAAGCATGCGGGTTGAGAGTTGAAACTGCCTAATCAGACCACAGCCTACATTTGAATCCTGCCTCATCCATCCATGCTCTAGTTTCAGGACTGTGGGCAAGTTCCTAAAACTCTCTGCTTCAGTTTTATTATTTACAAAATGGGGGCAGTGATAGTGCCAGTCCCATCGGGTTGTGGTGAAGATTTAATAAAATACTGTGTATAAAGTGTTTAGCAAAGTACTATGCATATAGTAAGCATTAAATACACACTATTACCTCTATGATCTTTGCCATTATAATGATTTTTAATTATCACTTTATTCCCTTTCCTCCTATTTTAGCTGAAAGTATCTGGAGGTAATGACTTCATGCAGTCAGGGGATTGCCTTAGGAGCTTTTGTAGAAATAAATAATTTCCAAAAGGAATTAAAACTTATTTCATCATACCTTTCAACCATTCTAAGATCACCAGCCAAGATGATCTTAGAACTCAGCCAGAACCAGAAATTAGGCAGTCCCCCAAAATCCCCAAATCCTCCCCTCAAATTCCCTGAATCACTCTTCCCTTCTTTCTTTCCTTGTCACCTACACAGCGTTTCCCCTGCTCTATTCAGCTTTCCTTTTCCAGAAGTAGTCACTGCCATCATCTGAAGTGGCTACACTTTAGTTCGAAACAACGGGGAGAAAAGACCGTGTTTCTTTGACAATGCTTATTTGCTCAGCCAGCGAAAAGCGAAGATTTGTGTGGAAGAGGTGAATCTTAGGTATAGCCAAAATAGCTATTGTCACTTTATCACCAACCAGAGTGAACTCCTTGCTGCCTATGTCCCCAGTATGAAGAGAACAGCCCTGATACTGAGGAATAGTTCAGAGGACTTGCTAGCCTTTTTTTTTTTTTTCAACTGGCAAAAATTTAAATGTTTACTACAGAGTTCTGTGTCTTCTGTGCAGACAACCAGCAGTGAAGGGTGTGAGTAAAAGCATTATGGAGGATGTCATTAGCATGCAGTAAAGCACCATGCCTACACCTGTGCACAGGCTTGGAATTTTTTTTTTTAATCCCAGCTCTGCCATTTACTAACCATGAGAAAAAGACTGTCACTTCACATATTTCAAGATACTCTCCTATCCATTAGCACAGATGGTCTCCATGGTAGCTAGCCCTGCAGTACCGGGAGTAGATACCACTTACTCCAATAAACTAAGAGTCTGAGAGGTTGTCGGTTGCTCAAAATTACATGTCATTTCATCATGGATCTAAGAGTGACACCTCAAGCAAGTTATTTGACCTGTTGGATCTTCAGTTTTCATAGCTGTATTTCTTTCTGATAGGGTTTCTAATGATTCAGGATAGAAATAATGTTTACAAAATATGAAGCCCATAGCCTGGTACCTACTAAATGCTTCATAAATATTTCTGAAGATAATGATTATTTGGATGATGATAATGATGATCTATGCAGAACAGTATGTGAAAAGACCCTGCACAGCAATTAGGAGACCTGACAGGTCTTAGTCCCCAGATCTGTCCCTAATCGTTAAGCTATCTTGAGTTACTGTCTCAAATTCTGCAGCAGAATTTTCTACTGGGCTCATATGGAGTTAATATCATCTGCCTCTAATTGCTTATAAGGACAGTAAGAGGCTCAACTGAGTAAAAAAGGACCTTTGAAAAATGTAAAGTACAAAACAGATTTTCCCTAATAAATGATTTTCTCCTTCTTGGCATGCTATTGTTGTTGCTGTTAACATTTCATCCTAGCAACGGTAGTTGACAGGCTGTTTACCCTGTAAGCTCTTCTAGCCCATTCCTAGAAAAGAAGGAATTGCTTGAAACCGTCTCTGAAGGCAACTCAAGGCAGAGTCAAGATTAGGATACGAGTCACTGACCACCAGTCTAGATTATTTCTCACTCACAGAAGGGGAGAGGTCCTACAGAGACTGATCCCATCCTCCTTTTGGACTTTGTAGAGAGGCTAGATATACCGACTAATGGCATTAACAAAATGAGAGGCATCAGATGATTCTGTATAGCTCTTCTGTTTGCTAAATTTACAGAAGCATTTCTTCAGAGCTATTTTTCTTCCTTTTTCTAGCACTTCAGGGTAAAAGAGTGTTCAGAAGCTGACAGTCAGTGATGTGCTTACTCTGTGCACAGTTCATAAAGCGTGACTGCTTCCAGGAGAGCTGTTTGCACAAGTCTGGGAGAGGACTCAGTCCACTAACAGAGGCAGCAGAGATTGCTTGCAGAATAAATGTGCAACTTCTTAAAGATTATTCTTGTATACTGAATAGCTCCCTGAAGGAGGCTGGAGCAAGGGGAGTAAGGATTGGGGAGGCCTTTTCTCTTCCATGAGGTTATACAGTCCCACTGAGATGGGAGCCAAGTCAATTAGAGAGCTTTCAAGGGATAGTGTATCTTCCAAAGCAGATTGACAATAGGTTGGGGATGGCGGTCAGTCAAAGACTCAAAGAATTCCGCCACTGCTACTCTTTGCAGTGCTCAAGTGAAGAAACATAACCAGTGCAGTAACTCTTGATATCTCAGATCTCCTTGTACTTTGCAATCACTGAAGAAACCTGAGGACAGGTGGTGCCAATGTACCATTACCTAATTCAGCATTCGTTTTGGGTTGCGACCACAGGCCATTGCTGGACTGATTACAGAAGAGAAGAAAAACATGAATCTAGTACTGGGATTTTTTAGTATTAGAAATAAAAGACCAGATATAAACCCAATAGCCCTTCAGGTATTTGAAGAACTCTCAGGAGAAAGGTGACAATATTCTAACATGGCTCCTCAGAGCAGAGCCAAGACCGATAAGCAGAGATGATAGCAAGCTAACCCCACATTTGGAGAGTTGACAATTCAGTGATCCAGTAAGTTTCCTACTAGAGGTCTCTAAGCACAAAATGCTTTACAAACGGTGTTCTGTGAGTTCTCCTGAAGTTCAATGAAGTTACAGCGTATGCAGAAATTAGCTTTGACAGTGGACCCTAAACAGAAATTATTATTGGTCAAAATTAATTTTGAAAATCCTCTAAATTATCTATTAAGTACAATATATACATAATTTTCTTTTTCACAACCCCAGACAGCTAAAACTGGATTGCCTCTGGGGACAATGCTGTTAAAAGTGGATATCCTATCTGCATGTGTATTCCCACTTTAGCATTTATCAGTGGTCTCGTCTGCAACAGTTATTACTATAGTGACTATCGTGTTTGCTTGGTGATGATTTCTGTGAGCTCCCCATCTCCTTCACTTATTTATTCAGTATTTATTTATAAAAGAAAAGAAAGTAGGGCACATGGCCTGTGCCTATACTCCCAGCTACTTGGAAGACTGAGGTAGTAGGATCACAAGAGTCCAGGAGCTGGAATCTAGCCTAAGCAACATATCAAGACTCTGTCTCTAAAAATAAAATAATAAAATACCATTAAAAAAAAAAAAAAACAAAACAAAAAACAGAAAATGAATATAAAATGTTAATGGATATAAATTCTTACGGATATAAAATGAATATCCATAAACACCAGAATCCCCTTCAGTGGGATTAGATGTTGGAGGATTGAAGGAATCATGGCCATTCATATTTCTCACCTGTGTTCCCTCCAGGGCATGGTCTCTGTGAGTAGATGGAATGGCAGAATCATTTTCTTGTCGTTAGTGCACAGACCTTGCACATTTTTCATTACACTTGTTCTTTACTATTTTTACAGAATTTTAATGAGTTTGTTACTTCAATTTTATTTTTCAATTGCCCATTGCTCATATATAGAAATACAATTGACTTTTATATACTGACTTTGTATTCTGCAACCTTTTCATCTCACTTATTAATTCTTTTAGGATTTTCTAGCATATATTACCATGTTGTATCCAAATAAAGATACTTTTACTTCTTGCTTTTAAATCTGTATGACCATTGCTTGTTGTCTTGCCTTATTGCACTGCCTGGCTATTCTAATCTAATGTTGAATAAAAATTGTGAGAGTGGACATGCTTGCCTTGTTCCTGACCCTAAAGAAAAAACATTCAGCCTCTCATCATCAAATACAAAGTTCTGTGTAGATATTCTTATTGGGTTGTGGAAAATCCCATCTGTTCTAGTTTGCTGAAGATTTTACCCTATGTGGAAGTTGAATTTCATAGAATATTTTTTTCTGCATCCACTGAAATGATCACATGGGGTTTCTCCTTTGCTTTGTTAATACGGTGAGTTAAATTCATTGATTTTTGTATGTTAAATCCAACCTTGATTTCTTGGAATAGATTCAATTTGCTAATATTTTGTTAAGAATTTTTAACCTACATTCATGAGGTAAATTGGTATAGAGTTTCCTTTTCCTGTGATGTGTTTGTCTGATAATATTGGGCTTATAACATTACAGTATTTGAAAAGGGTTCTCTTTTATTTCCTAAAGAAGTTTGTGTTAGTTTCATCTTATTCTACCTTAAATGTTATATGAAATTCATGAGTGAAGCCATCTGTGTCTGGTTTTTCTTCAAAAGGTTTCTGTTTTCATTTCAAATTTTTAATTGACAAAGGATTATTTGGGGTTTTTTGTTTGTTTCTTCAGTCTGTTTTGATCATTTATATTTTTCAAAGTATTTGTTCATTTTCAGTTGTCATATTTATTGCCATAAAGATGTTCATAATGTTCCTTTATTATTCTTCCACTAGTGTAGATTACGTAGGGCTTGGTGATATCATATTTTATTTCTTCCACCTTCTTGAGAAATTAAATAGTGGCATATCAGTTTTAAAACAAGATTTTAATTTTATTGATCCATTTCTGTTTAATCTCCATTTCTTATTTCCTTGATTTTTGAACTTATATTTATTGTGTTTTCCCTTTTATTATGTTGCGTTTAATTTGATCTTTTTCTAATTCATAAGAGGGAAACCTAGATCCTTGAGTTTTAGCTCCTTTTTCTATTTCAGGATAAGCATGAAAGCTATAAGTATTTCTCAAACACTCATTTAGCTGCATCCCACAAATTTGGATGTTTATTTTAATTATCGTTCACTTCAAAATATGTTTTTTCCCTATTGATTTCTTCTTTCTTCCAAAAGTATTTAGAAGTAGATTTGTTTAATTTTCAAATACTTAGGACTTTTACGAATACCTTATTGCTATTAATTTTTAACCTAATTATATTTGGTCAGAAAGCATACTTTGCATGATTTCAGACTTTTTAGATTAATTGATTGTTTTTTGTCCTAACACATCCCGATGACCATGTATCCTTGAGAAAACTGTGTCTGCTGAGGTTGTTAGGTTATACATCTACAAATGTCAGTAAGATAAAGGTTGATATTAAGGTTCAAATCTTCTACATCTTTACTAATTTTTTGTCTACTGCTACCAATTGCTGAAAGGTATTAAATATCCAACTATAATTCTGGAATTATCTTTCTCCCCATTAATTTTTTAATTGTTTGCTTTACATATTTTTAAGGTCTCGTATTAGGTACGTACACATTCATGACTGTTATGGCTTCCTAATGATTGATCCTTTTAATATTATGAAATGTCTCTTTTCTCATATTGATATAGTCAACCAACGTCTTTGGTTAATTCCTAGATATTTAATTTTAATTTGTGGCTATCATAAATAGGATTTTTTATTTCTTTTTCAGATTGTTCATTGTTGTCATATAGAAATGCTACTGATTTTTTATGTTGATTTTGTATCCTGCAACTTTACTGAATTTGTTTATCAGTTCTAGGAGTCTTTTTGTGGAGTCTTCAGGGTTTTCCAAATATGAGATCATATCTGCAAACAAGTTAATTTGGTTAATCCATTCCAATTTGGATGCCCTTTATTGCTTTCTCTCATCTGATTGTTCTAGCTAGGACTTCCAGTACTGTGTTGAATAATAGTCTTGAAAGTGAGCATCCTTGTCATGTTCCAGATCTTGGAGGAAAGGCTTTCAGTTTTTCCCCACTCAGTATGATACCAGTTGAGGGTCTGTCATATATGGCTTTTATTATGTTGAGGTATGTTCCCTCTATACACAATTATTAGGGCTTTTGTCAGAAAGGGATGTTGAATTTTATCAAATGCTTTTTAGCATCAAATAAAATGATTACATCAATTTATCCTTCATTCTGTTTGTATAATGTATCACATTGTTTGATTTGTGTATGTTGAACCATCTTTGCATCCCAGGGAGAAATCCCACTTGGTCATGGTGAATTATCTTTCTAATGTATTGTTGAATTTGGTTTGTTGGTTCTTTGTTCAAGATTTTTGCATCAATATTCATCAGAGGTATTGCCCTTTAGTTCTTTCAATGTGTCTCTGTCTGGTTTTGGTATCAGTGTAACACTGGCCTCATAAAATGAGTTAGGAAGTATTCCCATCTCTATTTTTCAGAATAACGTGGGTAGGATTGATATTAGTTCTGCTCTAAATGTTTGGTAAAATTCAGCAGTGAAGCCATCAGGTCCCAAGCTTTTCTTTACTAGTAGACTTTTTTATTATGGCTTTGATCTTGTTACCTGTTATTGGTCTGCTCAGGTTTTAGATTTCTTTCTCATTCAATCTTGGTTGGTTGTATGTCTCTAGAAATTCATTCATTTCCTCTAGATTTTCCAATGTATCATACATTCGTTCATAGCAGCCACTAATGATCCTTTAAATTTCTTCATTAACTGTTGTAATGTCTCCTTTTTCATTTCTCATTTTATTTGGATCTTCTCTTTTTTTCTTACCCTGGCTAAAGGTTTGTCCATTTTGTTTAACTTTCCAAAAAAAACAAGTTTTTGTTCATTGATCTTTTGTATCCTTTCTGATTCATTTGTTTCTGCTCTGATCTTTATTATTTATTTTCTTTGACTAATTTTGGGTTTGGTTTGCTCCTGGTTCTCTAGCTCTTTAAGATGTGTCATTAGATCATTTATTTGAAGCTTTTCCCCTTTATAGGCACTTATAGCTATAAACTTCCCTCTTAGTACTGCTTGTGCTATATCCCGTAGGTTTTGGCATGTTGTGCTTCCATTATCATTTGTTTCAATAATTTTTTTTAATCTCCTTCCTAATTTCTTTCTTTACCTACTGGTCATTCAGGAGCACATTGTTTAATTTCCCTGTGTTTTCATAGTTTCCAAAATTTATCTTTTTATTGATTTCTACTTTTATTCCATGTGGTCAGAGAAGATGCTTGGTATTATTTCAATTTTTGCATATTTTAAGACTTTTTTGTGACTTAACATATGGTCTATCCTTAAGAATTATCCATTCAGTGAGGAAATTAATGTGTATTCTATAGCTATTGGATGAAATGTTCTGTAAGTATCTATTAGATCTATTTGGTCTATAATGCAGATTAAGTCCAATGTTTCTTTGTTGATATTCTGTGTGGAAGATATTTCCAATGCTGAAAGTGAAGTATGGAAGTCTCCAGCTATTATTGTATTGGGGCCTATCTCTCTCTTTAGCTCTAATAATATTTTCTTTATGTATCTATGTGCTCCAGAAGATTGGGTTAGGACCACATGGTGGCTCTGAACTTAAACACATTAGAAACATGTTAATTACCCGTCTTTTCTCACAAACTGCAAGCAAGGCTGACTCATCTTGGTAGCTGTCCTTGGTTTAAGACTTTTAATATTTAAAATAAACTGAAAATCATGAGAGAAACTACTGTTGAATAGAAAAGCAGTTACATCTTCCCCATAGATTCTGTAACTGAAACTATTTTCTTGGTTAAGTGTCTTTGGTACTTAAACTTTGGTTTAAGTATCAAACTAGAGAAAAGGGGATAGGAAAGCATTATGGAGAGGTTCATGGGGTCATACAGAGAACCCAGAGAATGGCTGGACCAGGTCTCGCAAAGGACAGGGGCCAGAACAGCTCCAGGGGCCTCAGCAGCAGAGGCTCAAGATCCTATTCACAAGCATTCTGCCGATAGAGTGATTCTCCCCCAATTCCGAGTCTGGAGAGGATTAAATTGTCTTATCTGATTTGAGGATGTATTAACATTTAACCATGTTCACAGGAGTGGGTCATATATAGAAACATGTTGCTGGGGGTGGGAAGGTGCAGTTTTCAGAAGAAGGGCACTTACTGCACAGACACCCTGGAGAGTGTCTAGAATATACAAGGGGGCCAGAGGGGCTATTAGGAGGCAAAGGGGCAATTTCAAAGAAGCTACTTTGTGGGCAGTGTGCACATGCAGAAGAAAAAAAGAAAAACACGTTTTGCACTCAGTCATGCAGCCCAACAACAAAAAAATATTGATTTTCCCAGCATCTCATTCAGCCCGAAGCACATACAGCAGCTGTGCTTGCTATGTCTAGTATGCATCGTTAACAACTCCCATTAAGTGGGGTGAGGGGAAAGCACATTAGGAAGCCAATGAATTCCTGGTTGTGTGGCCTTGGACTTATGACTTAATCTTTATTTGCCTCAGGTTCCTCATCTAAGGAAGAGAAATATTGTTCCATTCAGGGTAACGATGGAATGAGATAGCAATAAGTAGGTATAAAAGTTAAAAGCACAGACTTGAGTCTCCTCAGCAAGGTGGGGCACTGGTCCTGATGCCCGTGGCTGTGGGGCCCTGCACACACCTTACCTTCTTTGAGCTGCACTCTCCACATCTGTAAAACAAGAACAGGTGAACTCACTGTGGGATTTGTCAGCATTATATGATTTATATAAATCATCATGCATAGTGCCTAATGGTTAGCTAGCTTAAATCTGTGGTTAAAAGCTGTTTTTAAGTGATGATGCTTTGAAGAATCTACAGTGCACACTATGGGCTTTTATATTATTGTTGTTAGCATGACTGTTATGGTCACTGATTCAAGGAGCCCCAGGTTTCAAGGAACAAGAATGAAGAAAGTATAGCTTCAAAGTATAGACATCCTTCCTTCTTCAAAAATCTCTTCATTGCTGTCAAGTAAGACTAAAATGCCTTGACTTGACAGACAAGGCTGTCTGGGCTTTGATTTCTGTCTTCGGCCTTCCTTCTCACTATCTCTCCTGTTCCCACTGTCTCCCTTCCTCACTCTACAACCCACCTGCTGGCTATGGGCCATTCCATAAACACTCTATACTTCAAATCTCTGTGCCTTTCTTCTTTCCATTTTCTACTCTTGTAAAGACCCTTTGACCTGTCTTTACCTGTTGAAATTCATGTTTCAAGTCCAATAAAACCTCCTCATAGGTCCTTTCTACTGCTACTACCTTTGACACCTCCTGAATTCTTTTACTCCTTCCATCTTTGCTTGTGTCACTACTCCGATTTAGTTAGCCCTTGTTTAGTATATTCAGCTGCTTCCCTGACTCAATTCCCTATCCCATTACAGCTAGTGCTCGACTTATGACCATGATTGGTTCCGACAGACTGGTCGTAACGTGATTTGGTCGTAAGTTGAGCAGGCTATATGTACAGTACTGTGACATGATGTTATAAAAATCTTTAAGTCATATTTTATCATAATTTTCTTTCATTATTGTTATATATCATAATTTTCTTTGTTCATTTTATGCCATTTATATCATCTCTACACCATTTTGTTTCTTATTTTTACATTCGTCAGGTTTAAGTAAAACACTGCATTACCAGTACAACTGGTTTAATATTTGCAAAACATACAAAATTATAAAATACAGGTGCATACAAAAATACAAAATATAGGTGTAAAAATACCATAGGAAACATTTTCCCAATTGCAAAACACATCAAAATATATAAACATGTACAAAACATTTTATTGGCCACTGGTGCTTGGCTGCGGATCGTTGATGTCGTCATCTGAGGCAGCAGTTGGGGTTACTGGAGTTGGTTTTTTCATAAACATGGTGAGCTTTGTCTGAGTTGTATGTTTTTTTTTTTCCATAAATTTCATGATACGGACGAAACACATCATGCGCCATCCATTCAATCCTTGCAAATCGTTCAATGCTTGGGTCCATTGCTTCGAAATGTATAAGAAGTTTATTCAGTGAAGATAAACCGTCTGATAACCCCTTAGTGGTGAACTAACTTTCTGTCTCCTCCTCTTCTTTCTCTGCTTCTCTTCTTTCTTCTTCCGCCACTCTTTCTTCTTCCAGTTCGATTAGCTCTTCATTTGTAAGTTCTCCGGATTTGTCTAGCAACTCTTTGACATCTTCCATTTCACACTCCAAACTTTAGCGAGTTTTACTATTTTCCCCCAATCATTTCAAGTTCATGTTCACTGTTAAATCCATCAAAATCATTAACATAGCACTTAACACAATTTTTCCAGATGCCATTCAGGCACTTTGTCGTCACAGCCTCCCAAGCAGTAGCGATATTCTTGATACACATCAAAATGTTGTAGTGTTTCCAAAAATCTCGCAATGTTAGTTCTGAGTCAGCATCTGTAGCGGATATTGCTTGAGCGAAGGTGGTTCAGAGATAGTTGGCCTTTAATGTAGCAATCGAACCTTGGTCCGTAGGCTGGATGAGTGGAGTCGTGTTTGGCGGGAGAAAAACAAATTTTACATCTGGATGGAGATCGCCTAGATGTGGTGGGTGTCCAGGCGCGTTATCGAGTAGCAATAAAATCTTGAAAGGAATATCTTTCTCCAAACAATATTCTCGAACTTGAGGAATAAAACAGTTCATAAACCAGTCTTCAAACAATCCTTGTGTCATCCATGCTTTACGTTGAGAAGGAAAGTAGACAAGCAGTGTGTGCTTGTTAACATTCTTGAACGCACGCGCATTGTCTGAGTGATAAATTAAGAACGGCTTCAACTGATGTTCCCGCCAAGCAGCAGAGTTAGCCTATCCTTAAATGCTTTAAATCCTGGCATGCTTTTGGCCTCTTTGTGAATATAAGTGCGTGCTGGCATCCGTTTCCAAAATAATCCAGTTTCATCAACATTGAAAATCTGTTCTGCTAGATATCCCTCATCTGTCATTAATTCATCCAGACTGTTAACAAACTTACGTGCTCCTTCCTCATCTGCACTCACTGCTTCTCCAGTCACTCGAACACTATGCATTTGGAATATTTTCTTGAATCTCTGGAACCAGCCAGTGCTTGCTACAAATTCTTGACTGTAATCTTCTCCAGCATGCTCCTTCAGAGTCTGAAATAGACTTCTCGCCTTCATCTGCACAGTAAAAAGACTTAATGGTGTCCGTTTTTGAATTTGATCTTCCATCCAAATATATAGCAATTTCTCCATTTCGTGGATGGGCCCACTTCGTTGCTTTGTTATAACTGCTGCTCGCATGAGTGCAGAACATTTCACAGCTTCACGAATTCTTTCTTTATCTTTCAAAATCGTCGACACAATTGAGTGTGACAACTTCGTATCACGTGCGATCACATTCACTTTCTTTCCCCCTTCATACTGCTTAATTACCTTCATTTTTGTGAGGAGGTCGATGGCCTGTCTTTCCTTCTTGGCAGGCTGAGGCATAGACAAAGACAATTTTCTCTTGGTAGACATCTTGGGAGGCGTTTGATGAAAAATATCCAAGACACAAAACACAAATTGCCATACCGAGTCTGGGATAACAGTTGAAATGGTGCACATGGAGATGGTAGTGCTGCCGGAAGCTGGTCCGCACTGTCGTACACCCAGCTGGGCAACGTTTGCGCTGCCAGACACGGAGCAGTCGTGGCTAGTGATTGTGGTTGTAAAGTCGAATGGTCGTAAGTTGCATAGGTCGTAAGTCGATCAATACCTGTAATTAGGTCTTATTACATGGAAAGGACACCAATTGTGTTGAAAATAAAAGCTCGGAGTTGCAAAGAAAACAAGTACTTAAGGGGTTTCTCAGCAAGGCAAATTTACTTCTGCAGAAAGGTGCTGCTCACAGGTCTGGCCACCACAAGAGCACACAGAGCAAAAGAGAGTAGGGTTTTTATTCCTAATGCAGCTTCTGCCTCTGTGTCTTTCCCCATTGGTCAGGGTTGGATCGCACAATCTAATCCCAATTGGATAAACATTTAAACTTTCTTATATAAGGTAGGCACATGATGGAAGAGGAAAGGGTTGCCTATGGGGGGCTAGAAAACTAGCCTATTCCCACATAAGGAAAGGAATGTGAGCTGGGGCTGTGGCATGCATAGGCATATTTAGACAGGTTAAGGCATAGCAAAGGTGGGGGAGGGTTACTTGGAATTGAAGAATAAAGAACAGGGGAACCAGGCATGCTGTTTGAAGAGAAACCCAACTATATATAACAAATTAAAATCAGCCAAGAGAAGAGACACATTAGGCAGAGGCCACGGAAGGCCCAAAGGCAGAGTTCCCACTGTCCTCTTCCCATGGAGCCATGGACAGTGCCAGTGTGAAACAACACACACAGTGTTGCCAACCAGGGAAGCTCACCTGAGCTGCGGCGTCCAGAGTTTGCACTGGGGCTCTATCACATACATATGGTTAGATAGCTGAAATAAGTGACTAAAGCAAAGACCTCAATCAATTGAGGTTTATTAAGCCAGCTTCAGGGCACATCTGGGAAAAACTCAAGCCACAGATAGGTCTGGCTATTTTTCCAAAGATATTTTAGGGAAGTTTAGTATTTACACATTTCCTTAAAGAGGGGAAGGCATCTAAGAAGACGAGAGGGTAGACAGTAAGATGAATGGTCACATTCTTATGAGACTTTCGTTAGTGCCAGTAAATCTACATTTTACATAAGATAAGGTGAATGTTGGAAAAGAAAAAGAGTAAAGGAAGAATCAATTACGTAGACTTCTCTGGGTCGGTAGAGAGCTGACAGATCTACTCGCTTTCTTCTACACCTGGGAAGATAAGCTTGTAATTATGTTTTCAGTGTGAAATCAAACAGATTTTAGTTTTAGGAGCTAGACTTAGATTTAGACCTAAAGTTACAGTTGGCATGTCCTTGTTCACAGGAGGCCAAAAAATAATTTATGAATTATCTGTGAGGGCAGTCACACTCAGAGATGCCTGAGACCTTTCATTTTTCCTGGTGGTATGGCTAATATATAATGCTAGTAACAGCTCATCATTTGGAAGACAGTATAGCATGACTTGAGTTGTAGGCTTAACCTTCCCTTTGGCATAAGGAGTTTGGGGTCCTGATTTTTTTTTAATTTTCCTTTATAGGTTGTATGCCCACAAAGCTGATTTCAGTCTCTAACCCCTCTGGAAGTTGAGCTGATACCATGGGACCCAAAGTTTCCACCCTAAATCATATTATTAAACTATATATTTGGCAGGACCCAATACTCCCAGGCAAATAAAAATGAAAATGCCCTCAGGGATAACATTCCAAGGGCTCAGAGATTACCAGAAGCCAAGGACAAAGGCCAGACCTCCCTTGAGCAAGGTTAACTTCTTTACCAAACGGAGCCCTGTGTCTATATCCTTCCTGGCCTTCTTTATTATTACTATTATTATACTTTAAGTCCTGGGGTACATGTGCAGAACGTTCAGGTTTGTTACATACATATACATGTGCCAAGGTGGTTTGCTGCATCCATCACCCCGTCATATACATTAGGTATTTCTCCTAATGCTATCCCTCCCCAGCCCCCACCCCCCGTTATCCCTTTTTCCAAAGGAAGCAATCAGAATATGCATCTATCTACTTGAGCAGACGGATGAGTTTGATAGAATGGGAGGCAGGATTTGCCCTGAGTAGTTCTCAGCTTGAAGCGGCCAAGATATTTTCATTTCACAGTACCTAATAAATGAGAGCTCACACTTACAGCCTCCTCTTCTTCATCTCTCCTCCTTTTCCTCCACTACTTCCTCATTCCCTTCTTCCCCCACCCCCTTGCTCTCTCTTTATTTCCCTTTTCAACCTTCTATCTTCTCTCAGGACAAGAAGATATCACTTGATTGTGCTGTGAATAAGAAAATGCCAAATTTAAGGGAACCAGATTCTTGCAGCAGTCCTGGGATGTCCTGCCTCCTAGAGACAACACCTGACGGCATCTGTTTAACAAAGCTAGCTGTCCAGGGCTGGGATGAACAGGACTAACACTTTGTAATGACTTAGCTCCACTCTAGGTCTGGTATAAATTGAAGATGAAAATGTGTTTTCCAAAAATGCTCAGGCTGATGCTGATGCCTGGGCCTGTTTCACCTTTGATTACACAATAGTCTTGTCTGGACTTCTCTTCTGGGCTCATGTGGCTGGGCTTGCATGCCAGGCAACTTTCCTAAGAAAAACCCTGTACTTATCCCTGGTGTGAGCAAACAATAAACTCATCATTCAGAGAAAGAGTCTAAAGCACCCCAGAGTGACATTGACCATATTATGAACCAAAGTCTTAGTGAGACCACAGAACTTGCACCACCCTGAGTTAGGCTCCTGCATCTCTCAGTGGCTCTCCTGATGCTTCCTAGAATTGTTCTGCGGTTTGGGAAAAGGCAGACCTTCCCCAGACTCATATTCCATGATAGAGATTAGCCCTCCATGTTTATTATCTCTAAAAATGCCTTCACCTACTCCCATATTCCTCCCTGATTACATATCCTCTCTTTGCAGAACTATAACCATGAAGAAAAAAGTAAAAAAAATTCTGGTTCAGGGCCTCAGTTTTCAGACTATTAAAAAATCTGAGTCACAGATTTTGCCATTTCCTTCCATCCATCTCTTCGCACCAAGGTAGCATTCAGAATAATCATTGGCAACAGGCTGGTACATCTTTTACCTAGGAATCCCATAGTTAGCCTGTGATGTATCCAGAAAATTAAATCTGGATAAGATGATTAAACATTCATGCACTGCCCTTATTTTACTGCAAGGTCTAGAGTGAGGAAGGTAGTTTTCTCCAAGTCACAGACATTCTTAGTGAGTAAAGCAGGGTAATTAGTGAAGATGGAACTTAAGTGAACTCAACCAAAGATTTTGCTTTCCATATGTTCAGGTTACTTTTATGACTGCCATCTCTTCAAATTATTCTTCCCCTATAAGTATATCCTCCTTTCTTCATCTATTTTGCGGTCGTTCTTTCTCCTGTTTTGTTTCTAAATTAGACATCATTATCTTTTTTAATCTTAAACTTTTTTATTACCAAGTCAGAGGAATGGGTCTTCTTCCTTACTTCATTAATTCAACAGATTTTTATTTAGTGTCTTCTACACACTAGGAACTATTCTAAGCATTCTGAAAAAAAGCAATGAACAAATCAGACAAAAATCCCTGTTCTCATATAGTTTACATGTTAATAGTGAAAAGCAATGGCAATAAGCAAACAAAAAAATGTAAAAATATGCATTACATCAGATGATAAATGCTTTGAAGAAAAAAATGCAAGGAAGGAGGACAAAGGCTCTCAGAGTGGAGGGAATTTACAGTTTTAAATAAGATGGTTAAGGAAGTTCTCTTTAAAAAGAGCAAGAAACAGAGGAGGTGCTCAAGGGAGGTTCGCAGTTATCAAGACAGAGATAATCACAGGTTTGAAGTCTTTAAGGGGCACATGACCTGTGTGCCCTAACAACTGGGAGGCCACTGTGGCTGGCGCAGACTAAACAGGAGAGAAGGGGAACTTAGAAAGAGGGTCAGAGAAGGGAGGAGGGGCCAGAATATGTAGAGCTGTCAGTATTAACTGCAGAGTAACTACGGGATGCAAATACAAAGGAATTATAGTTGGAATTATAGTTACGGTACTTTACTTTTTACTCTGAACGTATAGTAAGCCATGGGACAGTTCTGAGTACAGTTGAGAAATAACTTGACATAGTTGTAAGAATGAGGCCAGGTGCAGTGGCCCATACCTGTAATTTCAGCACTTTGGGAGGCTGAGGTGGGAGGATCACTTGAGGCCAGTAGTTCAAAGTTACAATGAGCTATGGTTGCATCACTGCATTCCAGCTTGGGTGACAGAGTGAGACCCCGTCTTAAAAAAAAAAAAAATAGAATTATGGCTACTCAGGTAAACTTGTGCCATGGGCGTTTGTGGTATAGATTATTTCATTACTCAGGTATTAAGCCTAGTGTCCATTATTTTTCCTGATCCTCTTCCTCCTCCCTTCACTCTTCAATAAGTACCAGTGTGTGTTGTTCCCCTCTCTGTGCCCATGTGTTCTCATCATTTAGTTCCCGCTTATAAATGAGAAGATGCAAGTATTTGGTTTTCTGTTCCTGTGTTACTTTGCTAAGGATAATGGCTCCATTCATGTCCCTGCAAAGGACATAATCTTTCTTTTTTATGGCTTCACAGTATTCCATGGTGTATATGTACCATGTTTTCTTTATTTCTATGTGTGCTATTCCTTGGTGAAAGGAAAAGTTCTATCTAAACACAGCCATCAGTGAAAGGTCTGATATTCCATGGACAGTAACCTCAGCATGCTCCACAGGAAGCTGAAATCAATGCACCTGCATGTCCTGTAATCAGCAGAGCTGCTGCCATGCCTCCACCCTCTGCTTCTACTGTCAAGGTGTCGCACATCTCTGGGCTGGCTTTCTATCCCAAGATGGTTTGGCTTGCCGTGCAGGGCTGGAGGGAAGCAGGAGAGGGCAAGGACCCAATTAGATTGAAATGGGATTGAGTCTTTGGAGGCCCCTTGTCAGGGTGAAGAGGATTGGATGTTCCCAGTGATGACAGATGCTTCTTTATTTGGTCTGCTGTCAGAGGTTAGAGGTCATTTGTAAATAAGATTTGCTCCATTTGGTATGGCAAGTCCTGTTCTCTGTGCCTTATTATTTTTTTTAATCTTCTGCATCTTTCCCTGTGTTTTGACATGCTTGCTGCCAGCAGAAAGGCTGTTTGGTCTGGAATGAATATTTCAAATTCTTGGGAGCAACTAAAGTAGCAACCAGGTTCATAAGGGAACTGATGATCCGTTCACATGGTGCTAAAACAACCCAGTGGGAAGAGAATAAGCAGAACAAATGATGGTATGAATGAATGAATACAAAGTGAAGCTTCAACAATAATTTCCCCTGATTTTAGCTGGGGGAAGAAGAAATGACCTAAATTCATTATTTTACCTTTAATTTATGGTTCTAAGTCTCTGTATAGATGATATTCCAGGGAATGTCATCTTCAAAGAAATAACATCCCATTCTGAGTATAAACACAAATTTTAATCAAAATTATGAGATTTTTAACCCAGATTAATAGACACATAAGAATTCATGGACTATTTAAAATGTGTGTGTTTGCTTGGATGTATTTACTTAACAGCCACTTACGACAAACATACTTCCTATGAGGCACTCGTTGTTCTAATATTTTAGAAATATTATTTCATGGAATCCTCATAACCCAAGAAGTACATATTATTATTATCCCCACACAAAGAAGGTAATTGAGATCCTGAGAGGTTAAGTGAGACTCACAGCTAGTAAGAAGCAGAGCTGGGATTTACATCCAGGTAGCCTGGATCCAGTCGTTTGCAAAATGGCATAATGGGTCCAAGAGAGGGCCTGCATTGGAGTTGTTTCTTAATTTTGTCTTATAAGGGAGGACATATTGAAAGGAATCAGGAGCATCTCATAGAATCCAAGAACCAAGAGAGCAGTCAGCCCTGTATAGAATTGTAATCGGGGAATATAAAGTTAAAAGAAGCCTTTGCAGCCATTGGTCTGGTCTCTTAGCTCTTCTTCGTGTTTCTCTGCAAGACTGGCCTAGGAACCCACTCCCCAGCTTGAATGTGGCCCATCTTAGCTGACTAGCACGGTAGCCCCATGCTCTTAGCCTTTTCCAACTGGCTCTCACGTTTTCCTTTCCTCATCTCCCAGTCATCTGCAACTTTAAAGATAATGACTGGCCTAAATGACAGAGATTTAAAAGTTTAATATTCAGAAGCTTCACTGGAATCTTGAGGGGCACTGCAGCAGCCTGTTCAGAATTCTTTCTGTCACACTCCTTCCTTTATGCAGTGACACTTGTGGCAATGGGCTGGAGCCTAAATGAGGCAAAAGTGAGTGCATTAGCCCTGACATGGCAGGATTAGATATCTAGTAGAATCCATTTTATACCTCAAAACCTTATTTTATTTTGATAAAAATCAGTATTATGAATCAAGTCAACATCATCATGATTTCCTACGGATATTCATTGTGCAGGACACGTTAACAGCCCATAAGGACAGAACACCATGGACCATGAACCCCAAGGTATTCTGACATCCTGTTCTGTGATTCAAAAAAAGCAAGATGTGTGCACAGTCTCCAACCCATGAAGGCCCAGCTGGCAACTTTCCAGGATTAAGCTGTTTTTTATTATAAATATTTACACACACACACACACTTCATGACAACCCCAACTTGTATTTACAACAGGCTTACCTATTGCAACTAACTCTTATGCCAATTATTAGCTGAGGGAATTGAAATCAGGCCAGTGTAATCAACAGTAATAAGAAAAAGCAATGGGCTTTGTTGTGGGAGGGAATAATTTTTGATCGCAGACCTTTGTAAGCAGTATTGCAAATTACATTCTTCTCTACCAAAGCTACAATGCTGACCAAGGCAACATTTCTCTTTGAAAAGCTAAGAACCCATGTGGTGAGACATCCAGGAAGAAATTTTCAGCATGAGGAAAGGATGGTTTGAGCTTTTCAGGTAGAGAGGGCTGTAAACTCAAGAAAAAGTTGCAAATACAGGAAAGAAGAAAAGGAAGAATATTCCAGAGAACTACACTAAAACTGTTGGAATAAGAAGGTGGTAATTGCAAAGAATATTTTATATCACACAACAAGGATCAAGATTTCTTAGCCAACGCCTGGTTGAAGAAGATTTCAGGCATATTGACTCGTAAGAAAAGTTGTAAGAGAGCTGACTTTAATTTTAATTTAGTCCAGAGGACCCTGGAGCAAAGAATAGTACTTAAGAAGCTTGTAAAGACACATATTTCCCAGGACAGAAAGCCAGTGTTTTCATTTTAAACTCCATTGCACTCAGTTTTTTTAAGCCTCTTTAAAAAGAAAGAAAAGAAATTTTACTATAGGCTTTACATTCAGTGTTTCATTTTTGCTTTCTAATAAATGTTGCAAAGGCACATATTTTGGGGATTATTTTCCCCTTCATTTATTTTCATGATTAGTGTTGGTATTTTTATGGTATACAAAGAGTTCCCATAAGCATAATACCAATTCATAACATCACACCGAGGGGAAATAAGGGCTTATATTACGTTTACTAGATTTGCCAGAAGAAAACAATTAGGTTAGCAGTTGCAATTCAAGTAAATTCAGAATAGCCACAAAATCACCAGTGCCTTGGGAGGAGTTACAGGACATTTCAGAATCTTTACTGTAGGAAGAAATGCAACTTCTTTCCTGCCATTTGTTGATGCTGCAATTAGATCAGTGAAAGGAAAAAGTTCAACCACCATTCACAGGTCTGTTTGTTTTTCTTGGGATGGCAGAATCATTGGCCCAAGAGACCTACATATAAATCCTGCCTGGGCCTTTCATAATTTGAGCTTCAGGAAGTTGCTTAGCCTTCTAGGACTGAGTTTCTTCATTGGGAAATGGTAATAATCACACTTCCCTTGAAAGGTTATGGTAAATATTAGAGATAGTGTACCCAGCAGCACCTGGCACATAGAATGGACCAAATCATGGCCATATTATTTTACTTTTCCTAATGAGGATAATAATGTTTATATTGGAGTTTTAAGATCATATTCAAATAAGTCACTGGCTCTTTACATATGGATCTCTTGAATGCCCTCTGCCATTACAGCCCATTGTTAAATATCTCTGTTTTTATTTAATAACTCTTTTCCATTCCACTAAGTGACCATTCAGCAAGCACTACTGTAGGCATAGTGCTGGGCAAGGCCTACAAACACAAATCAGGCACTGGTCTTTGCCTTCCAGGAACTGCTGGGTTGTTGCAAAAGTAGTTGCAGGTATTGCCATTACTTTTAATGGTAAAAACCCCAATTACTTTTGCAACAACCTCATGGAATTTTTTAATTTATTGGCTAAGTGTTCAGTCCCAGTCCAGCAAATGCTGGTGAACCTCAATCCTGTTGAGTTTACTTATTCCTTTGTTTATTCATCTGTTTATTCAACATTCAAGTTCCTGCTATGTGCCAGGACTGTGGTGGATCTTGAACCAGATGCAGTTGCTGTCTACAAGGAGCACTCTAGAGGGTTACTAAGGTTTGGTTTGTCCCTACCAAAACTCATGTTGAAATTTGTTCCCCAGTACAGTAGTGTGGGAGGTGGAGTCTGGTGAAAGGTGCTTGGGCCATGGAGCTGGATCCCTCTTGAGTGGCTTGGTGCCATTCCCAAGGTAGTGAGTGAGTTCTTGCTATGATGTTGCTGGATTCGTTCTCACAAAAAAAAAGGATTAGTTCCTATGAGAGTGGGTTCTTAAGAAGTCAGGACATCCCTGGGGTTTTGTCTCTCTGTGTGTATACTCTTCCCCTTTGACCTTCTTCACCATGTTCCGATGCAGCACAGAAGCTCTCACAAAAGGCAGGGCTATGTCCTTGAACTTCTCAGTGTGCAGCACTATAAGCTAAATAAACTTCTTTTCTTTGTAAGTTACCCAGTCTCAGATACTCTGAGACCATTGTGTTGTTAGAGCAATACTAAATGGACTAAGACAAGGAGAATGCAGAGTGATTAATGCCATGACCTAGTTTAGATTTGGGAAAGAAATGGCACTAGGGACATCAGTGTATGTATCCCATTCCTGGCCAAAGTTTCTACCTCAAGCGCATTGCTGCTTTCCACCCTGCAGAGGCAAGACCATGAATAACAAAAAGCTTAAGAAGTCCTTCTATTTCTTTAGCTTCTAGACCAAATCCTCTCTCTGAGCAATTAGCACCTTGCTTGGTTTCTCCTTCATCTCCACCTGCCTAACCTTCTGTGCCCCCTCAACTGAGATCCCACCAAGTACCAGATAAATCCAACCTATGTTTTCATTCCAGATTCAGCACCCCACCTTATCCCTTGTGACTAGTTTTGGGTACATACCAGAGAGCCCTTCCTTGAAGTCTACTAGGTGATGGAGCAGCGTGTGTGACTGGACATTGATAAAACTCATTGTCTCAATATAGCATGGCAGTTTTGGGCCCCAGTTCTGAAGTCGGACAAGTATGGATTCCAACCTGGAACATGCTCCTATGAACTGTGGGGTTTTAGGGAAGATATTTAACTTTACTGAGCCTTGGTTTCCTCTTCTGTAACATGGAAATAATAATAGTTTTAGCTCTCAGAGCTCTTGAGAGGGTTAAATAAATTCATATTGGTGAAAGTCTTATTTGGTGATATTTGATAAGCTTTCAACCAATATATCACTGCTAAAGCAGGCGCTCTCCAAAAATGCTTCACTTTGGAAATAACTGTCCCAAGTTTACTGAGGGCTTGAACTTTTAGCAGGGAAGGCAGTTCTCAGGGATTCAGACCTCTTTCTACAGGAAGAGAGAAAAATAAGACAGAAAAAGAGAACTAAACAAAAGAAGAAGGGAATTGGACATACACATATACTCCCCAAAGACACATGAGGTCTTACTCTCTACCCAACTAGTCAAAGTTTAACATTATGTCACTTTTGTTTTAGATTATTTGAAAAAAGAGATATAGTTGAGGTTTATTGTGTATTCCCATCCAATTCCTCTCCTTCTGCAAGCGTAACTGTTGTCTTAAATTTGGTATTATTTCCACATGTTTTTCTGCTATCATATGTATATATAAAATTCAAAACAATAAAGTTTTGCATAAACAATATATAGCATTGTTTGAAACCTTATACAAATAGTATTTATAACCAAACTGTTAGTTGCCTACTCAATATTTTCTTTTATCTCGCTTACAGAACATGCACTTTATTCTGATCAGCAATTTGTCCAAAAAAGGACTACGTGTCCCCCCTCTTCTTGTGGCTATAAGGGCACAGCAAAGGTCACTGGGCTCCTTAAAGTGACTCAGCTGACAGGTATATCTTCTGCTTTTCTTCCCCGTTCCTTTCCTCTTCCTATGTGAAACATGACTGAGGAGGACGTAGCCCCAATAGTCTTCTGGTTCATGACACCACCTTGATGATGGAAAGCAGGGCTAAGGATGATGACACAGAAACAACTGGGTTCCTCATGACCTTGATCCCTCCATGTAAACTTTGGACTGCCTACCTCTAGATTTATGTTATAAAGAAATCTTTATCTTGTTTAAGCCACTTATTATTATTGTTTTAGCAGTTGTTAAATGTGGCTGAACCTAACCCTAAGTAATAGAGACTCATATGTATCATCTTCCTAATGGAACTTTTTGCTCAACTTTATATTTTGTTTCCCAGCATTCTGCTTGTTTTGTGAGGCAAATACAGTGTTTAAAGCACCTATTATGGAGTAGGTGGGCTGGTTCACAGCCCAACTCTGCCACCAACAGCTATGAGACCTTTAAATACTTAAACTTCTCTGCTTCTTACTTTCTTCATCTATCAAATAGTACCCCCATCACAGGGTTGTTATGAGAGTTATATGAATTAATATTGACATGCAAAGTGCTTATAGTAGTACTTACAGCAAAATAATAGTTAATGCTAATACAACATTATTATGTGTTATTTATTCATGAGTTATAGTCCAGTTTTAGCTGCCACGTGATATTACACTTTATAGATATGTTACAACTTTTTTATTCTACTGTTTGATGGTCATTTAAGTTGTTTCCATTTTTAACATTTACTAAATGATGGAATTAATATTTCCGAATGTCTCCTTGTGTACATGTATGCAAATTGCTTCAAGTTGTCTATATAGATGTGAAAATGCTGAGTCTAAGAACAAGTGCACTTTCAACATGGCTTAATAAGGCTAAATTCTTCCCAAAGTGGTCACAAAAATTTGTATGTGAAAGTATCCATTGCATCTCATCTTTGCCAAATGTCAACTGTAATTAGAGTTCTTATTTTTCACCAGTCTGATGGTATAACAAGGCAACTTCACTGTTGTTTTAATTTGCAATATTCTGATTATTAATTAAGCTGAAAATAACTGTGTTATTTGAAGATATTTGGGTTTATTTTCTGTGAATAACCTGTTCGTGTCATTTTTTATTTTTCTATTGGGTTATTTATCTTTTCCTTTTCAAATTTGTATATCTAATAATGTTACAAACATCCCAATCTGTGGCTTACCTTTCCATGTTGTTTAGGGCACAGAAAGTTTAATGTAGTGAGACTTATCAATTTTTCATTATTGATACCTGCATTCTAAGAGTTCCCTCCATACCTCAAGACTATAAAGCTATGCTCTCGTATTTTGTTTGAATCCTCACCCCGCCCCTCAATGAGGCAGATCTTTAATGCACTTGGAATTTATTTTTTGTGTTCAAGTAGAAAGAGGTTTTTGTTGTCATTGTTTTTTTTATATGTTATCGATGATCTCAACACTATTTTCTGAGGAGTCTGTCTGTACTGACTTGCAAAGCCATGTCTGTCATGTAACTAGCTCGCATATGTACACAGGTCTGTTTCCTGGCTCTCTGGTTTGTATCGTTTGTCTGTTTGTTATCATGGTGCCTGTATACACTGTCTGAAGCTCAATCTCTAAGGGGTCTTTAATCCATGAGGCAATTCAAGAACCTTGCAGTGTTGTCATTGTGCAGATAAATCAAATCAGAGTCAGGATGGATTGTTTCCTAGACAGACAATTCTTCCATCGTGATGTAGAACAAGTCTCAGTGCCACAGGAACATAGCAGAAGGGCAGAATAGATTTAACTCAAACTTGCCTTTTACTTCTCTTCTCAATTTATGCTGTGATATTACAGATTCCAACACCATACATGACTTCTGCCACCATCAGAGGCTTCTCTGTATGATTCTGTACTCAGCAGTGCCCCACCCTACCCTGCTGGACAGGGAAACCATTTGTCTTTCTAGTGGTCCAAAAGAAAGGAAAGCTGCCTGGGTGTCATATCTATAGCCTGGACATTTAAGAAGCACTTGTGATAGAGAACATTATATTGGAGATGTAAAAAGTCACCAAATCTTCACATGTACAACTCTAAAGAGATTGAGAAAATTGGAATTAATTATTCACTCACTAGATGGGGAGTTATCTCCTTGGCTCTTTCATGAAAGGACAGAATGAAGTTATTAGGAAGTGGAAAGGGGCAGGGGATGAGTGAAGCTACCTACACATGTTAATTTGCTTTTATCTTAATTTCCTGTATCAGAATAATAAGCCAAAAACCCCCCATAAAGAATGCTAGTTTTGTTTTAAAAATCAGACAACAAAACCTTGACAGCATCCTACATATGTTGCAGTGGTTATCAACCTTCCTGGACACCAGGGAATGTCAGTGGGTCTGCCTCAGTGGCCTCAATCAGATGAGCATATAAAAAGCAATGCCCAGTGGTTTTTCTAAACTTCCATAGTCTCTTGCCAACAACTGAGGTTTAACGAAGAGGGGAAAATTAGACCTCAGAGACTAAGTCTTCAGCAGGTAGATATTTCCTAGAGACATGTGCAACTCCCAGCCCCCATCAGGCATTCTGGCCAGGGCACAGCACTCTATCATTCTTTTTCAAGCTTGTAGCGTCTGATTGATTTCTCACTGTGCTGCTTCTTCAAGTCTCCAAGGGCATCTTGCCATTCAAGCCACAGGAGTACTTAAATGCTGAAGCCTGTTTCTCTACTTTCTTCCCAATTCTTTTTCTGTCTTTTCTCTTCCTTCTCCTGTTTCTGATTTTGTGAGTTTGTGGTCTTGTGGTCTTATAATAGGAGATTCTTAGTCATTTTGACTTTGTACTTCTACTCATCTGGTATTAATAAGCTTTTCTTTAAGAAAAAACAGATTAACAACTTTGGTCTATTATTCTTCAGAAAGACGTACTTGGATCTGTGTGTCCCTATTCAGAAGATAACATGTGCATATTGCAATAAAAGAAAAAGAGTATGTGATATTGTCACATGGCTATGGAAAGTCTCTCAAGAAATTTACTTGCTTGCAATTTAATCTGTCTTATAATAACCAGAGAGCCCCTTCAGCGTCTCAAATGGAGCAAGAAAGTTGTGATTGGCTGTCATCAGAGCCCAGGGTTCTTGCCTTAAAAAGCCAGGTTGCTGCCCAGCAATGCCAGCTCAGGGGGGTCTTAGATTTGGGGGATCCCACTGTAGTGGAAGAGTTAGAAAAAGTATGACTCACATTAGAAAGTCACTCAGTATTGTTTCAGATGAAAATAAAGAGGGCCAGGCACGGTGGCTTACACCTCTAATCCTAGCACTTTGGGAAGCTGAGGTAGGCAGATAACTTGAGGTCAGGAGTTCAAGACCAGCCTGGCCAACATGGCAAAACCCCATCTCTACTAGAAATACAAAAATTAGCTGGGTGTGGTGGCGGGCACCTGTAATCCCAGCTCCTAGTGAGGCTGAGGCAGAAGAATTGCTTAAACCTCGGGAGTGGAGGTTTCAGTGAGCCAAGAAAGAGCCACTGCACTCCAGCTTGGGTGATAGAGCAAGACTCTGTCTCAAAAATAAAAATAAAAAAGAATAAAGAAATATTAAACCAACAGTCCACAAATCTTTGACCCGTTGGGTCTTTTGGTGCCCTGAGGCTATGTGTCATTGTGACACTAGGGCCAGTCTCACTTTTCTCTAATTTGAAATGCTTTCTAATTTGAGAAGTGAAAAAAATCACCCAGGTGAAATCTGAATAAAGTCTGGCTGTTTAGTTCATTCTCCTGTATCAATATTACTTTCATCATTTCTGACCAATGTATTCTGATTAGTGAGATTAGGAGAATCTCAGGTAAAGAAACTCTCTGTATTATCTTTGCAATTTTTCTGTAAACCTAAAATTACTTCAAAATAAAAAGGTTATTTTTAAACAAACTAACCAGAGCAATCATAGATGTCTCAGGCTACGGGGGTAAACCTAAGTGGAATTCTGGCTCACACTGAGGTAGAAAAATCAAGAGCCAAGGTGTCTGGGCTATGCTTTGGGGACCTGATTTTAACTCTACTACTAACTATTCTTGTGACCTTAAGCCACTTAACCTCTCTTCATTTTTATTGTTTATTATACAAATTACATTCATATTAATTATATAATAACACAGGCAGACCTCATTTCATTGCTCTTCACTTCATTGAATTTCCCTTTATTGCACGTCACAGATATGGCGTTTTTTACAAATTGAAGGTTTGCAGCAACCCTGCATTAAGCAAGAATACCAGCATGAGTTTTCCAGCAGCATGAGCTGGCTTTGTGTCTCTGGTAACATTCTGGGTATTCTCACAGTATTTCAAACCTTGTCATTTATATTATACCTGGTATGGTGATTTGTGATCAGTGATCTCTGATGTTACTATTGTAATCTTTTTAGGGCACCACAAACCACACTCATGTAAGGTGGCAAATTTAATCTCTAAATGTGTGTGTCCTGACTACTCTGCCGTCTAGCAGTTCCCCATCTTTCTCCCTCTCCTTGGGTCTCCCTAATCCCTGAGAAACGGCAACACTGAAATTAGGCCATAAATAACCCTACAGTGACCTCTAAGTGTTCAGGTGAAAGGAGGAGTTGAATGTCCCTCACTTTAAATCAAAAGCTAGAAATGATTAACCTTCGTGAGGAAAGCATATAGAAGCCAACAGGCTGAAATCTAGGCCTCTTGGACCAAATAGTTAACCGAGTTGTAAATGCAAAGCAAAAGTTCTTGAAGAAAATTATAAGTGTTATTCCAGTGAACACACAAATGGTAAGAAAACAAAACATCTTGTGACACAGATCACAAGATGAAGAGAGTTTTACAGAGCTGGATAGATGGTTGAAGCTTCTATCTCTGTAAAACACCTTTATTACTGATAAGAGAGTTTTAGAGCTGGATAGAAGGTCTAAACAGCCACAACACTCCCTTAAGCCAAAGCCTAATCCAGAGCAAATCCCTAACTTTCTTTAATTTTATAAAGGCTGAGAGAGCCGAGAAAGCAGCAGAAAAAAAGTTGGGGCTGGGCAAAGTGGCTCACACCTGTAATCCCAACACTTTGGAAGCCTAAGGTGAGCAGATTGCTTGAGCCCAGGAGATTAAGACCAGCCTGAGGAAAATGGTGAGACCCCATCTCTACAAAAAAAAAAAGCACAGCCAGGCACAGTGGCCTGGCACCTGCAGTCCCAGCTACTTGGGAGGCTGAAATGGGAGGATTGCTTGAGCCTGGGAGGTTGAGGCTGTAGTGAGCTGAGATGGTGCCACTGTACTTCAGCCTGGACAACAGAGCAAAACCCTGTCTAAAGAAACAAAATATAAAAGAAAAAGAAAAGAAGGAAATATTTCAAGCTAGCAGAGATTATTTAATAAGGTTTAAGGAAAAACAGCCATCTCCATAATATAAAACTGCAAGGTGAGGCAGAAAGTGCTAATGCAGAAGCTGTGGCAAGTTATCAAAAGATCTAGCTAAGATAATTGGTAAAAAGTGGCTACACTAAACAATGATTTTTAGTATAGATGAATTTTTAGTGTAGACAAAACAACCTTATATTGGAAGATGTCGTCTAGGACTTTCATAGCTGAAGAGAAGTCAATACCTGGCTTCAGAATATCACATTACAGGCTGACTAGTTACAGAATAATGCAGCTAGTGACTTTAAGTTGAAGCCAGTGCTCATTTACCATTCCTAAAATCCTAGGGCCCTTAAGAATTATGCTAAATTTACTCTGCCTGTGCTCTATAAATAGAACAATAAAGCCTAGAGGACAGCACATCTGTTGATGGCATGGTTTACTGACTATTTTAGGGCTGCTGTTGAGACCTACTACTCAGAAAAGGAAAAAATTCAAAAGATTACTATTTGGCCTGGCACAGTGGCTTATGCCTATAATCCCAACTGTTTGGGAGGCTCAGGCAGGAAGATCACTTGAAGTTAAGAGTTCAAGACCAGCCTAAGCAACATAGGCAATTGCCTCTACAAACAAACAAACAAATTAGCCAAGTGTGGTAGGTTACATCTGTAGTCCCAGTTATTAAAGAGGGTGAGGTGGGAGGATAGCCCCGGAGTTTAAGACTGCAGTGAGCTATGATCATGCCACTGTACTCCAGTCTGGGTGACAAAGTAAGATCCTGTCTCTCAACAACAACAAAAAAAGTACTGCTCCTTAACAGTGCACCTGGCGACCTAAGAACTCTGACACAGATCACAAGGAGATTAATGTTGTTTTCATGCATGCTAACACAACATTCATTCTGTAGTTTATGCATCAATGAGTAATCTTGACTTTCAAGTCTTACTATTTAAGAAGTATGTTTCAGTACTTCTTAAGGCTACAGTTACCATCCCATTTATCAGTCAACAACCGTAACATCAAGACAAAATTCTCCAAAAGCAAAAACATTATGACTCTTGTGAGCTCTGATGATGGCTGACATTTTCTAGCAATAAAGTATTTTTAATTAAGCTATGTATTTTTTAGATATAATGCTATTGCACACAGTAGACTACAGTATAGTATAAGCATAGCTTTGATATGCACTGGGGAACCAAAAAAATATATGTGACTCACTTCATTGAAACATTCACTTTTTGCATTGTGGTGCTCTGGAACCAAACCCATGATCTCCACGTTATGCCTGTATATAATTACAATACTATAAATTATTATAAATATTTCAGAAGAAAGGGCAATCAGATGCATCAGTAATATATGGAAAAATTAATAATTATCGATTGTCACATCCTTCAAACCACAATTTCATTATATATTAAAATCCAATATGGAGAAATTCACTTCTGCAGATCTTCTAGTTGAGCCAGACAGTTTCAGTTCCAGTGTATATTCAGTTCTAGTATATGGAAATGTCAAGTCATTTTTTAGAAAAGAGGAAACTAAAGGTTTAGGTAAAAATAAAAATGATACATAGAAAATAGAGATTGCATCAACTACTATCAAATTGTGATCCTAGATGTGTTCCCTGGTTCTATTGGGAAAGCCTTTTCAGAGACAGGGAAGAGCATCCTGTTACAAGTATCTTGGCCAGAAACTTCCTGAGCAGAGTTAAAAACTTGTAATCCTGTGTAATGGGAAAGGAGTTTCAAAAACACTTCCCCAATAATTCACCAATCTCAAAAATTCAGTTCCTCATAATTCCCTCAGATCAAAGGAGCCAAAAGTAAAAAGCAAAGCCGTGAGTCATAAAATCAAAATAATTTTTGTTTAATATTTCATAACAGATGTTAGCTACAAACAATTTCAAGTTTCTTGTGTCAGGAGAGGCAAGCGGTAAAAAGATCCCAATTGAAATTGCATCATACACGTTGTTAACTATATGAATAAGTGTCATTTATATTGACATTATTTAGCATGCTACTTTGATTGTTTTGCTTAAAGTGTTTTTTGTTACACTCCCAAAATTTGGTCCAAAAACAGGGAACTCTATTATGATTTCTCAAGTTCCTTAACCACAAATACTTCTAGCTGGAGATTTTGAGGAATTTAATGCCTACAGCTGAAAAGAACCATTATAATATAAGCCCAACCTACCTCAAAGGATTGTTTGGGGAATAAAATGAGATGATAGAAATAAAGATCTTTGGAATATTTTTAAATAAATTTAAAGATTATTATGTTTTATTCATCAAATAAGTCAAGTATTTCTTTGTGCCAGTCATTGTACCTAAGAAGGAGATGTAAAGTGATGACTGTCCTCACAAGGCACTGGGATACAGAGGTAAGGGCTCCCAGAAGCACTGGGGGATAGAGGGCAACTGACCTCACAAAGTACTGGGCTAAAGGTGTTACAGTTCTCTAGAGGCACTGAGGTAGAGTAGTGACTGCTCCCAGGAGGCCCTCAGGAAAGGGGTGACTGATCCCAGGCGGCACTGGAATAGAATGATGTCTGCTCCCAGGAGACACTGGGGCAGAGGGTTGACTATTCCCAGGAGTCAATGAGGCAGAGGGGTGACTGTTCCCAGGGCCATTGGAGTAGAAGGGTGACTGCTCCCCCAAGAGACACTGGGGCAGAGGGGAGACTGTCCCCAGGAGGCATTAGAAGGGTGGCTGCTCCCAGGAGGCACTGGAACAGAGGGATGACTGTATCCAGGGGGCATTGGAATAGAAGTGTGACTGCCTCTCGGAGACACTGGGGCAGAGGGGTGACTGACTGTTCCCACAAGGCATTTGGTAGAGGTGTGACTATTCCCAGGAGGCACTTGGATAGAGGAGTGACTGCTCCCAGGAGGCACTGTAGGGGGTAGTGACTGCTCTCAGGCAGCTCTGGGGTGGAAGGGTGATTGCCTTGTAGAAGCCCTCAATCCAGACTTGTACAGAGGCCCACTACCCAGAGCTAAGGGCTAAAACGGGATAAGGAAGAGTACCGTGGAGCAATGCAAAGCCCCTCAATCATAAATTACCTAGGTTTTTCGAGCATGGGAAATGGGTTACAGCATGCTGGTAATGATGGTGTGTCAGTGGGAGAGAAAGATGGACACAAAAGAAAGTAAAATAATTTCCTTATATCTAGAATGTGAAAGAGAAGATAACAAAAGACAAAGCTAGGAAGAAAGTCTGTGTGTAGTTTATGAGGGGAAGGAGTTGTAAATTATGTTTAAGTTTTGTTCCTTATGCTATCTGAGGGAAATTGAAATCAGAAAGGGTTTTAAGCCAGGAGATGGCATGAACGAATCTAGAGTTTGGCGACGTATTTCTGATTTCACTGTGGAAAAGAGACTAGCGGGTGCAAAACTGGCAACAGAGGGACAGATCATGAGTCCAAGTAAGCACAGCTAGAGAGGACAGTGGCCTGGATGGGTTTGTGGCAATGGGTCCAGAGGAGAGTGAAGCAAACTGACACATGTGTAATGGGTTACAACCAACAGGACTTGATAGCTGATTGGATATGTGAGGAGAGAGAGGAATTAAAGCCTTGGGCAATGGAAAGGGCAGGGCTGCTGTTCCAGGAGAGAGGAAATAGGGGGCAAGTACAGGTGTAGGGGTAAAGATACTGAGGCTGTTTGGAGGCAAACAGATTGATGTTCTCAGGGACATCCTAGGGGCAATGTTCAATAGACAGTTGGATTTTTCTTGAAATTCCTACCTGCTTTGGGACTAGAAGTTTGAAACATATGGAGATCTTTTGAGAACCTTGTTATTATTAATCTAATAAAAGAGGAAAAATAATAAAATTGAGAGGGTTCTGTTATTCTTTGGAAGTGTGAGAATGTCCAGCCCAAAGCACATATGAGAAAGTAACTCGGCCAAAACAGAGGAATAAAAAGGTCTCCATTTCTGAGAAGAGAATCAGCCACTTAGCCATTGAGTGCTGTGAGATCACTTGCCTTTTATGGAGAGTCAAGGCTGCCATTTGGGGAAGAAATAATCTGCCCTCTGGAAAGAATCTCTTATAGTCACGCATCCTTCTGGACTTCCTATGAGTCAGGGTGATAATTAAACTTGAGATGAAAGTGTTAGAGATGTATATGGGCCTTAAGGATGACTTTGTCCAATTTTCTCATTTTACAAAGGAAGAAACTAGGGTCCAGGGAGAATAATGACTCGCCCACGGCCACACAGCTGGTTAGTGAGATACAGAAGCCAGGTATCTTGGCTTAGCGTACCTTGTCCTTTAACATTTAGATAAAAATCGCTTGAATCCCCAACCCACATCCAGAGGAAAATCTAATGCCACTTCCTCCACAACTTCTAAAATTCCTCTGGGACTTAGGTTTCTCCCAGACACCACCAGTTCTGATTTCCAGAATTATCTGTGTTTCTCATTCTCCAGTCTTTCTTGTGGCTTTTCTTTAATCATTTCCCTTTGGCCAGAAGCCAAAAAAATGGGACAGCCCCTTCTTCATGACTTCTAGGCCCCCAATCAAACAATACCTTTCATAGTTGGCAACTGTATTTTGTGAAGTTTTACTAACAGTTTTAAAGTAACATGGAAGGACATTATACCATATGATAACATTTTATGTATTTCTATGTAAACATTGACTTTAAAAAAAATTCTCTGCCTTTTCCTGCCAACACAGGCACCAACCTGCTTCCGTCTTATCTCTATTTCTCATGATTTGCCAACTAATTTGCCCTCCCTTTCCCTCTCCCTTTTTCTTTTCTCCTTAATTCTTGTCCCCTTGCCTTTTGCCCCACATGCTGATTAAAAGTATATTCCTTCCCCAGGAAAACTCTGAAGACAGCTACTCTAATATCAGTTTTTCTGGTCCCACATCACAAATTTGGTACCATGCTCTCTGTGCTAAGCCAGATACCTAGTCCATTAAGGAAGCCGCTCCAAAATTTCCCAGCCCTGCTCCATGCCTGCCCCCACCCCAGTTTTTACAGGGTGTACTAATTGGTATGTAACTCATGGATCATGTGTATGTTTGAGTGAGGTGAACTGAGCCAGTCAATGTGGACTATTGTCTTTTAATTGCTTTCAACTTTATGGACTTTGAACAACTTTTATCACCTCTCAGCTCAGCACTGATTTATCCAGCTTCTGTGAGCTATTTATTTACTTTTAATTAGATCCAACTTAATTATTTTGTCAGTAAAACAAACCAAAAGAATCTATAAAACAATTTTTAGGTGAAATCACATTTCTGCCTAGAGGGATATTAAAAATGAAATTATGCATCTCATTTTACCTGTCTCTTATAAAGAAAATATTGCCGGCACTGTCTTTTTATTCCCCAAGATCTTTTGCCTTTCATTAGGAAGAGACCTGGGAGATCAGGCTTAGAATGAAGGGAAGAAAATGGGAAAAGATAGTTCAGGTTTTTGAGGGAGAACACATAGGTGAGTGTATAAGGTAGTGTCTCTCCAGATTTGCTATTTGGCAACCCCTACATTAGAATGACCTGGGAGCTGGTTATGAGTACAGATTTTCCACCTCCATCCCCAGCACTTCTGATTCAGGGGGTCTGATATGGGGGTGAGAAATGAAGCCTCTCATTTGCCTATTCTTGTGCTTTCTGGACTCATGCCTGCCTCTGGCTACTCAACTCTCTGATTCACTAATTGGCTATTTCTACTTCCCCAAGATGTTTGCCTTGTCCTTCTCAGTCAACTGTGTTTTCTTACATCTCTAACAACTTCTGATCCTTACCGTCTACCATTTATTCAATTTCCCATTGGTAGCCTATTCAGTACCTTTTCATGTAAATATTTCTCATCTCCCCAACCATTTTATTATGTTAGGGACTCTGCATTACTGATCTTCCTCTCCACACTTCACCTTGTATCCTGCTTTCAGTTCTGGGCTCCCTTTACAACACTGGTGTGTCCAAACGTCTTTAGTATGCCAGTGTATGAAAGATCTATATCTTTCAGAGATCAAAGGTCTCTTCTGTCATCAAAGAATTTACAACTTCTGCCTGAGAGTATCTATAATTCTTGTATTATTTAATTGAGAAAATACATAATTACAAATCCTACCATAAAATTAATAATGCCTTTGAATAAAATTGCATTATATTAATCTCAACAGTATCTACTGCATGTAAAAATAGTGGCTTGGCAGGACGTGTTGGCTCACACCTGTAATCCCAATACTTTGGGAGGCTGATGAGATCAGATTACCTGAGGACAGTTTGAGACCAGCCTGGCAAACATGGTAAAACCCCATCTCTACTAAAAATACAATATTAGCCAGGCATGGTGGTGCATACCTGTAATCCCAGCTGCTCAGGGAAGCTGAGGATTAAGAATCACTTGAACCCAGGAGGCAGAGGTTGCAGTGAGTTGAGATTGTGCCATTGCACTGCAGCCTGGGCAACAAGAGCAAAACTCCATCTCAAAAATAAAATTGTAGCTTGCAGCTGGGCACAGTGGCTCACGCCTGTAATCCCAGCACTTTGAGAGGCTGAGGCGAGCAGATCACCTGAGGTCAGGAGTTTGAGACCAGCCTGGCCAACATGGGGAAACCCTGTCTCTACTAAGTGTACAAAAACTAGCCAAGTGTGATGGTGCATGTCTGTAATCTCAGCTACTCAGGAGGCTGAGGCACAAGACTCTCTTGAACCCAGGATGCAGAGGCTGTAGTGAGCTAAGATGGCACAGTGGCATACTTTAGCCTAGGTGACACAGTGATACTGTCTCAAAAAAAAAAAATAGTGCTTGCCTATGTATAAAACATATAATATGTTCCATCTATAGCCAATACCAAGAGCACATATGAATTCTCTGGCATCTTGCTATCAGCAGCCTTCCTCAGGGCAATGTGTAGGCACCAGAATTTAGGGGCAACTCTTTTGGACTCAGATTTGAAGATACCCAAATAGGAGGGTGTCAGAGCATTTGGAAATTATAGAATATCTTCTTTCAGCTAACAAGGCAGTAATGTCAGGTCTGGCTATACCCACTGCCATGCTGCCACAGACCAGACCTCACTGGATTAATTCTATACCCAACTCTCTGAAGAAATGTCATGTAATCTGGGACTTGGCAGAGAGAGTCAGTGCTCTCTAAATAGTACATGTTAGAAAGATAAATATTCTGTGTTCTCACTCATATGTGAAAGCTAAAAAAGTTGATCTCATGGAAGTAGAGAGTAATATGATAGTTAACAGAGGCTGGTAAGGGTTAGGGGAAATGGGGAGATGAAGAAAGGTTGGTTAATGGGTACAAACATACAGTTAGGTAGAATGAATAAGTTCTAGTGTTCGATAGCACGGTTGGGTGATGATAGTTAATGATATATTGTATGTGTTAAAATAGCTAGAAGAAAAGATTTGAAATGTTCCCCACACAAAGAAACATTAAATGTTCAAGGTGATAGATATTCTAAATACTCTAATTTGATTACTATACATTGTATGCCAGTAACAAAATATCAAAGATACCCCATAAATATGTACAATGAGCCTGGATCCCTGAGTCACTGGATGGAGGAGAGTCACCTAGACCAGCAGAGTCTTTCTTCATGGGTTGTTTTAAGCCCGTGAGATTTGGGGCTTTATTTACTTTACATCATAGCCTAACCTAGCTTGACTAATATCCTAGGTAAAGAGGAAAAAAGAGCTTTCAGGGAAAGCAGAACTACTAAATGTCTAGACATAGAGAAAGGGATAATCCAATGTTTAAGAATATGGAGAATATTGAGCAAAAGAAAAGACACAGGGAGGGACTGGATCATATGGAGTAATGTAGGTCACAGTGAGAAGCCTGAATTTTATACAAAGGCAATCATCATCATCAAGAGCTTTAAGAGGAGAACTGGCATGTTCTGATTTCCACCTTAAAAAACTAACTCTGGCTGCTACATGAAAACTAGATTGGAAAGTGATAGTAACTTTTATTAGCTTGGAAGCACATGAAATGTTGAGAAGCAAATGGATTTGAAAAATATTTAAAGGGCAAAAATGGATAAAACTTAAAAATAGATTGGCTATAGTAAATGAAAGAGAAGTCAAAGGTTACTCTTAAGTCATTAAGGTAAACAGAGATGCTATTCATGGAAACGGGTACTACTGAAATTAAAGTGAATTTTGGAGAGCATCCAAGAGTTTTAGAATTGTTAAAGTTGAAATACCTAGAAAACAAGTAGAAATGGCAGATCAGCAGTGGGATATTTTCATCTAAAGTTCATGAGAGAAATCTGAGATCCGAATACACCAAATTGGGGACTAGCTTGCAACATAATTTGTGATACTTTAAACTCTAATGAACTTGGCAGGTGATGAAGTGTAATGTGGCTGACTAGAAACATCTTCTTGTCTGTTTAAAAAATATTCTTTCAGATATAGGTGATGGGGAGAAAGGCAGCAAACCACATTGCCATGTATGTACAGATGCAACAATCTTGCATGTTCTTCACATGTACCCCAAAACCTAAAATGCAATAATATATACATATATATAATATATATATTATATATATAATATATTATATAATATATATATTATATATATATTTGTCCTTGGAAATCTGTTGGAGTAAAGCTATTGTCAAGTAGGGAGCTAGGAGAAAACCAATGAGGGGTTACGAGCTTTAATTGACTCAAGGACTAGTGATGAGGGCTGAGTGAGGCATGTTGAAGTTGCGTGAGTCATGGAACAGACTGTCCTTCTATTTTTCCTTTCCCACAAAGGCCCATTCGATAGGATTACATTTGTCATGTGTTTTAATTACCTTCTACAGAATTGTATCCTTTGATTAGTTTTGTTTTAGATGGTTGCTATTTCTCACCCTCGTCTCTCTTTCCCACTAGTCCCCACTCTCACCAACCAAAGACAACAATCCCCACCCTGCCCTGCACACATTTCTTCCTAATGTTTCTTTCTCTCTAGAGGAAGTCAGCTTCTGGCATCCTAATTATAGGACACGTTTTGTAGCCTGTGAATAAGGCACAATCACGGCTCTTGTTCTTCCCATTGGGAAGGACAGAGCACTTTTTTGTGCTCATAAGAACTGATTCCATAAAAGCAGCTATATGTAGATGCCTATAGCTGAGTACAATGCAAATGGGAATGCTAAAGTTCAGCCTTCCCCAAGGCTTCTAGTGTATGCAAACTCTACTGCAGAATAAGGTCTCCCCTTAGACTACTCCTTTCCCATGAAGGCCTTCCTGAACTTTCCTGGGCAAGTCCAAACTACAAAACTAATGGAGGGCCTTTCAAATGGCAATTTCTGTTTTCTGGCATGTTTTTTTGCAACTAGATATATTTTTTGAATCTAAAACGCCATCAATTTAATAATACGGACTTTGCGAGTATAAATAAATAACCAAACACTAACGTAGCAATTGTGTGAAACAATCTAGGTTCAAAAATATTAAAATGTGGGAAAAGGACATCTTGTATTCTAATAAATACAGCTTTTACTGAAATGGGTTAGGAAGAAATGACAAGTTCTACAGAGAAATCTCTCTATTCCCTCTTGTGTTTGTTTCATCATCTGTAATTGTGTTTCAGTAAAATCAGTAAAAGACTAAGTGATGGCCATTCCTCAAGTGAATCCAATCAAAATAAGTAGAAAAAGCAAAATGAATGAGAAATTTAAAATGAGATTGTTTTACTGCAAACCCTTCCTTGACCTACTACAATGCTTGAGGGAATGGATAGGAATCTGGCTCACTGAATTTTTTTATTGAATTCAAGGTTGATGAGAAACCTGTTGTTGTTGTTATTGTTTTGACTTTGTGTTGAGGGGAAGAAACTTGCAAACCATGTTAGCAGCCTTTCCTGCATTAGTACATAAACCACAAATAATGAAAATGACTAATCCTTTCTGGGCCAGCGGTGATGTTTCTGAACCTGGTTCCCGGAACAGCAAATGGAGACTTAGAGGTGCAGGGCAATGTTGTCATAAGGAATCAATAGTTTTTATTTTAATAAAATTAGTTCCTGTCAGTGCCTATTTTAAAAAAGCAAGGCTGTCAAACCACTTCATTTTGGTATCAAGGTTTAGCTGAAAGCCAAAGTTAATATTGAAGCTTTTGGCCAGGCATGGTGGCTCATGCCTGTATTCTTAGCACTTTGGGAGGTCAAGGCAGATGGGTCACCTGAAGTCAGGAGTTCAAGACCAGCCTGGCCAAAATGTCAAAGCCTGTCTCTTAAAAAAAAAATTTAGCCAGGCATGATGGCAGGTGCCTGTAATCCCAGCTACTCGGGAGGCTGAGGCAGGAGAATCACTTGAACCTGGAAGACAGAGGTTGCAGTGAGCCAAGATTGCACTGTTGCACTCCAGCCTGGGTGACAGAGTGAGACTCTTTCTCAAAAAAAAAATAAAATAAATTGAAGCCTTTGAGAAGTGATTTCATCTAAAGTAAAATACATTGCAAATGCTCTTTGGATATGGTAAAAATTGAGATGATTCAAAAACTATTGTAATTTGTGAAAAGCTGATATAATAATTGATTTGAAGATCTACTAACTCCAGATCTGCTATTTCTTCTACAGTGGTTGTTGTTTGTTAACTAGATGTCTAATAGGAAACCTTTTTTTTTTCCCGGAGAATTACACATTTGGTCCTCAGGGTAGAGTGCTTTAAAAACTCCTGTAGTTAACTGATGGCCAAACTTTCTTAAATTTTAATTAATTATAATTTTAGGGTCTTCTGTTACTTATCAAGAATCTAAATGTAGATTAAACTTAATTTTATAGATGTTTCTCCCATGGTCCTAACCCACTGATATACTTTTTAGAAAATTGTGCATGGAGGAAAACCAGTTCTCAGTAAACACTTATTTCTGCTTTCTAGCCTACTTGAGTTCTTTTCTCCATTGCTTGAAGTCAACATGTTTGCTGTAGCCACAAAAGACTTACAAATATGGCTTTGTCTCCCTAGGATGCTTACTTACAGAAACACAGCACACACACACACGCACACACTCAAACACACTCATATATATACACACAGTAGTACACCATCCAGCCACCTCTCACCCATTCCCTGATCTCAGTTCAAGCCCCACCTCTTGCGAGACAAGGTCCCATCCCTCTGTAATGTGCTCTCACTGCACCCTGCTCTCTTTTGTGGCATTAAATAAAAATTATAGGAGGCCATTGTTTTGGACAAAGCTAGGCCCCAAAAAACTAGACTAAAAATTAAAAAGGAGCCACTTTCACCAAGCTAAAACTAAATTTGTTATCAACCTTCAGAGAAATCGAGAGAGAGAGAGAATTTCCCAAATAGGTCAGTTTCAATTGGCATGAAAAGCAAGTTGCCCTGCCTTTAACCTTACAAAAAAGGAACCTGATGTTAAACAGTCGGTTATTTTTCTATTGTTCTATTTCTTGTTCCTGCCTTACAAGGAAACTAATTGTAAAATAACCAGTTCACTTTTGTTTTGTGTTTCTGCTTTCTTCAGGCCTTTCTATAAAGCCAATCTCCTCTGCCCAGCTCATTGGCACGCTGATTATATTTTATGAAATAAAGTGCTGCCCAATTCTAGAACCACAAATAAAGTTAATTAAGATCTTTAAACTAAACCTGTTCTGATTTTGTCTTTTGACAGTGGCATTTTTCCTGGATGGTAAATATATATTTATTTCTAAGAGTATGGATTTAAAATAGCTCAGCCACCTAATGTAAGCTCAGGTGGAGAGGGACGTGTGTGTAGGTTTTACTCACCTGGTATATAAACAAGAATTCAATAAGTATTTGTTGATTCAATGAATAACTAGTTGATTTATCCCCTAACAGTGAAAATGGAACTTGCTAGAGATGGGGTTTATTTGAGCTCACTAAAATGAAACAGAAAGGAACTGGAGTCCATTGGAAATGTGAGCCAGGCGGGGTAGAGAAAGCTTGGGAGAGAGAAACAGAATTCCTCAGAAAACAGAAGTTAGCCCAGCTTGTTAGTCTAAAGGTCCCCATATAGGACTGTCCTTCTATCACCTAGAGGACATTGTGCCCAGAAGAGAATAAGGCTGGTGCTTGAGAGGGTCCTCACTTCAAGCCCAAGGTGATCTGAGTATAAATTAGCAAAAGTAGGCAATCCTCAAGTTATTTTTAGTGGGAGGTGCCATTTCAAAAATCTAGAATAAGAGAAAGCCTTTACAGCTAAAAGGAACTTAGGGAGTTCTTCAGGCATGCCCCACCCTAAACTTTCTGCAAGCAGCAATAAACCACACCTCAGCTCATGGGATTTTACAACCCCTCTTTGTTTCCTGGTCCATTCTCAGGAAGAAATACTTTATTTGCAGGGGAGAGGGGCGGTGGGTCAAAGAGCTTCCTCCACCCCCGGTCTCAGTTCCTTCAGCCCAGGCTTATGTGCTTTGGCCAAAATAACGCTTGGAATCTGCACTCACAATGTGTCACTTCCCTGGCACTCCTCAGACTCTTGCCCTCAACATAACAGACTCAACAGGCCATCTGACCCTGGGCTGCCTCTCCAGTCTCAACTCCTGCCACTCTTTGTCTCCCGTTCCATGTACTCTACAGCAGGAGTCCCCAGTCCTGGGCCATGGGCCCGTAGCGTTCCACGGCCTGTTATGAACCAGGCCACACAGCAGGAGGTCAGTGGCAGGCGAGCTCTGTCAGATCAGTGGAGACAGTAATCAAAGAAATGCAACCCTATTGTGAATTTCGCATGCAAGGGATCCAGGTCATGCCCTCCTTATGAGAACCTAAGGAATGCGTGATTTTCTGAGGGGAAACAGTTTCATCCCAAAATCATCCCCCAACCACTGTCTGTGGAAAAGCTGTCTTCCATGAAACCGGTCCCTAGTGCCAAAAAGGGTGAAGACCACTGCCCTATACAGCACCCCATGAACTTCTTCCCGTTTCTGGAACTCATTCTTCTACCTGCAGCATTCTTCCCCAACTTCTCTACCTAGCTAACTCTTACGTTTCTTCAGGTAGCTTTAAATTAATGTTCCTTTTCCCAGAAGGCCTTCCCTGACTCTACCACTGTGTGTGTGTGTGCACATATGTATATACACATACATGTACATATACAAGTACACATATACACAAACATATACATTTTTTCTGACCCATGGAGACATCTGGCCGTTTAAATACTTTGGGGTGCATTTCCTAAAAACAAGAATGTTTTTATGTAAACCACCATATAATTATAAAAATCAGAAAACTTGAGATTGTTAAAATGCTATTACCTAACTGTAGTTCATATTCAAATTTTGCCCATTGTCCAATAATGCCCTTTATACTCTTTTATCTCCCCCTAGTGTAGGATTCAATCCAGGATTATGCATTACATTTAGTTTTTATTTTTAGTTTATTTTATCATAAACAGTTTTTTGTCCCTTTCTTGACCATTTACTCTTGAAAAACACAGGCCAATTATTTTCTAGAATAGCTCCCCAATTTGAGGTTTTTTTAATGTTTCTACCATGAGAGTAACTTGTGTTCTTCTCAGTACATCATATGAAAAGGCAAGAGATGTCAGTTTATCCCAATATTTGTGATACTGTAACCATAATAGGTCCACCACCCAATGTGTGCAGCAGGCCAATATGCCAAGATGTCAAGTGGCTGGAGAAAGAGGTTTAATTTGAGGGCTGCTGAATGAGGAGATGGGCGGAAACCTCAAATCCATCTTCATGAGGAGTTTGAGACTAAAGTTTATAAGAGTTTTAGAACAGGCTGAAGAGTGAAGATTGTTGATTGGTCAAAGAGTGCAGAGTGAAATCATAGGACAGACAGAGGAAGAAACTGTGTTCTCATGCTGATTCTTTTCCTACGTGGAGTCTTCAGACTGGTTGGCATCAGCTGTTTCATCGGACTTTAGGATCTGAAGAACATCTGAAGTAATTCTTAAACAAAAACCTTATGATTCTAACATCAGAAACTCAATCTTAAAATTCTCATGACTCTAATGTCAGACATCCTATCTTTAGGAGCAATGGGGACACAAATGGCCAGGATCTAGTGACTTTCAGTTACAAGGAAGTACTGTAGGTCAAAGTACAGCCTGATTAATGCTTAGTTATAACTCTATTTCTGTTCAGAATTCTTTTTAGCCCTGTGAGGACAGCTTCAATACTTGCTTTGATCTCTGTTATACGGTGGTGTCTGCCACATTTCTCCACTAAAAACTCATGCTTTTTATTGTCATAATGAATAGCATTGGGGGAGAATACTTTGAAACTATAGAAATATTTAGTTCCTCATCAAACTTTCATTCACTAATTTGGCATCCAAGTTATAACTGCTTTATTTTAAGGAAGTTCATTTTACATGGTTAAAAAAACATAAAGCATCTTCTTATGATCAATGGCCTTTTAATCATACTCCACCTAAAACAACATTTCCCACATCAATCCAATCTCTTCATTTAAAAAGATTTTACCATCTAATAGTGAGAGAAATCTGATATGGATGGCATTAACCAAGGCAAGATTTCCCATTTGCATTTTCAACACTATTCATGAATTATCTTTTCATTTCCTTTTCCTTTGCAGTAAAAAAGAAATTCACAAAGGTGCATTTTTTATAATAAAAAAGAAGATATACAATATCATTTCCCACTTGCTAAATGTCATAATATTGCTTTTGGTCACATTATGATAGGAATCCCTAATTGCATTTACCTTTCCATGCTTGCTACAAGGGCTTACTTAGTCTCTGAAGAGCTTCCTGCAGGCTTGGGGTCTGTGGATTGAAAATCGGTTGGATTGATGAAAGCTCTGAGGAGAATTATGATGAGGGTCAGATCGTATGGGCATCAGGAAATAAAAATATTACCATTTAAACTGGAAATAAAACTTTTTTCCCTAAGTGATCATATCTACCATGACAGGCTGGGTTATTCACTGTAAGATTAACAGTACTTGACATTCACTCATCCACTTAATCAAAAGAAAATTATCCTGTGAGCCTACTACATGAGAAGTACCATTATATACAACTTCTAACTTTATAAAATGTATCTTTGAATAATATCCTTCTGGATCTTTAAGCAAAATCTGGCCAAAAAGAACCTTGAGTTTGCTTACAGGCTTTATTCAAAAGAGCTCAGAAACTGGAAACTCCCAGGCAAAGCAGCATTTCTTTGCTACCTGGGCAGATCATCTGCTTGATTGAGTAATTAATTTCAGAAACCACCAAATGGAGTGGAGAGAAGGGAAGGGACCCCTTATCCCCACCCCCAGCCATCTAGATTAAGAAAAGCCAGTTGGCTGGACAGTAGCACAGCCCAATCACCTCATGGTCAAATTTCCTAGGAAAGAATCTGTCCCCTCTATTCCACTTATCAGTCTCCTTTGAGGTTCTGGCCTCAGGTAAGTTTCTGCAAAATGTCGTCAGTATCAGAAAATGTTAGAGCCAAAGAAAAGGAATAGATACATTTTCCTTTGTTTTAAGACATGTCCCAATATATTTTTCTGTACCATCCAATTTGTTCCTCCCAAAAACCTTGTGGGAAAAGCATAGTAAGAAGAGTGCTCCTCATTTCACAGTGAGGAAGCTGGAGATCAGCTGAAGGTGAAGAAACAGTTCCACACTAGGACTGAACCAGAGCTAGACTTCTGACCTGCAGGGTCATAGCCCAGCAAGCCATACTGTAGCCATCCCTGACAGACCCAGCTAGGCCAACAGCACGTCCCACCCACCTCAATGCTCCCATGGCACATATCGCAGTATTAGCAGCATATTATTTATGTGATTATTTGTTTAGTGTGTCTCACCCTAGAACATAGGGATTCTAACATCAGAAACTCGATCTTACACAAAATCCTTATGACTCTAATGTAAGAAATCCTATCTTTAGAAACAACAGGGACGCAAATGGTCAGGATTTAGTGACCTTCAGTTACAAAGAAGTAGGTCAAAGTGTGGGTTGAGAATATTTTCAGTGTCTTCCCCGCATGGATGATCCACCAGTGAACAGGCAAATATGCTGCATCCTTCTCCTAAACATAGTTCCTCCTGTGTCTGTTTTCAGACCTTAGCCTGCCCCTGGAAATGGCCCTCTCAGTGGACTCATCATGGCATCGGTGGCAGTGGAGAGTCAGAGATGGCATCTCCCATTGTCCATCAGAAACCACACCGCTGCTCTCTCCAGAGAAAGGGAGACAGAGCTACAACTTGACACAGCAGCGGGTCGTGTTCCCCAACAACAGCATATTCCATCAAGATTGGGAAGAGGTCTCCAGGAGATACCCCGGCAACAGAACCTGCACAACCAAATACACCCTCTTCACCTTCCTGCCCCGGAACCTCTTTGAACAATTTCATAGGTACAGATCCACTTGTCTGAACAATACCCCCCCCTTTTTTTTTTTAGAGCAAGAGAGTCTCATTTTGTTGCCGAGGCTGGAATGCAGTGGTGCAATCTCATCTCACTGCAACCTCAAACTCCTTGGCTCAAATAAGCTTCCCACCTCAGCCTCCCAAGTAGCGGAGACCACAGGTGTGCACCACCATACCTGGCCAATTTTTGTGCTTTTATATAGATACGGAGTTTTGCCACGTTGCCCAGGCTGGTCTCTAACTCCTGGGTTCTAGTGATCTTCCTGCCTCAGCCTCCCAAAGTGCTGGGATTATAGGTGTGAGCCACACCCAGCCAACAATGCTTATTGTAATCAAGTATTTGCCACTTAGATAAACTCAGAGATGCTCCCCTCTGGGGCCACCTTTCCTTTAGTGTCCAAATGCATTTATCTTAAGAAGTTTTTGTCATTCATTCTTTCATTCAGCCAATATTTGTCAGGGCTCTACTCTGTCTCAAGCCATGGGTTGGGAGCTAGAGATACATAAGAAAAATAGAAAGGCAGAGAGATAGTGTCCTTATTGAATATATTGTCTAGTAAAAGAGACAGACATTAGTTTTTTAATTGTGTAAATTGATATAAAGTTGTAACTAGAATAGATACTTCTAAGAAGAGGTACGTGGTGCTATTATAGTGAATAATAAGGAAATCTTGCCTAGTTAAGGAAGTCAGGGAATTGAAGTATAGCCTGAAAGAGAGACAGCATTACCTCAGTGAAAAGGGACAGAGAGAAGTCACCAGAATGTTCCTGCAAAGGCACTACAGCAAGGGGCAGCAAGATGCATGTGGAAAACTTAAAAACATCAGCAACTCTTTTGAGATAATGTATGAGACCATTATAAAATATGTGCTTACATATCCTCAGTATTGTAATTATTATTATAAGTGACTGTTTACTGAGCAACTGCTTTGCTTCAGAGCCTTCTACTGTGTATCACGCAAATATTATATATACCATGTAATTTTTATGGGAGCCCTGCAAAGTCAATAATACTATTTTGTGCGAGAGGAAATAAGCTCAAAAATCACACAACTAGTAAATAACAGGAACAGTATTTAAATCTAGATGGTTTTCCATTTCTGAGAATAATCGTCTTCAATCTCATCCATGAGAATGACAAAAAGGACTTTGGGGACTCTGGGAAAGGGTGGGAAGGATTAGAGGGATAAAAGGCCATAAATTGGGTGCAGTGTAACCCCTCGGGTGATGGTGCACCAAAATCTCACATGTCACTACTAAAGAACTTACTCATGTAACCAAACACCACCTGTTCCCTAATAACTTATGGAAATAATTAATTAATTAATTAATTTTAAAAATTGAAATGGGTTTGGCTTCAAAGCCATTACCATAATGTTTGAAGTGATACTGAAATAGAATGTTTAGTTGATAAAGGCCAAACAGTAGGGAAGAAATGGGGGAGAAAGTACACTTTTCTTCTCCATAGTGTTTATTCACACTTCGCTTGCCCCTCCAGGTGGGCTAACGTCTATTTCCTGTTCCTGGTGATTCTGAACTGGATGCCCTCCGTGGAAGTCTTCCACAGGGAAATCACCATGTTACCATTGGCCATTGTCCTGTTCATCATCATGATCAAGGATGGCATGGAGGACTTCAAGAGACACCGCTTTGATAAAGCCATAAACTGCTCCCACGTTCGAATATATGAAAGGTAAGAGAAAGCATCCCTGTGTTCTCTCTTGCAGTTGGGTTATGCAAACTTATCAGCATTGCCTAAGAATGAGTCTCTTTTCTTCCATTATATTTTCTTCAGTTATTTAATGCACTGATTCTCAAGTGGGGGTGATTTTGACCCCTAGTGGGCATTTAGTAATGTCTGGAGACATTTTTGGTTGCATACTGAAAGTGGGGGGTTCTACCGACATCTAGTGGGTGAAGCCAGGGGTGCTGCTAAATATCCTATAATACACAGAACAGACCCAGAGAAGAATTATTGTCCAGTCAAAATGTCAATAGTGCTGAGGCTGAGAAACCTTGTTTTAACTTGTGTAAATACTCATGTTAGTAAGCTCACACATGCAGTATTATTAAGGGTGAGTTGAAAGCTTAAGAATTAAACTCTAGGGTGGCTGGATTCTCTTGGGAGACTAAGTTCAGGAGAAACTCTTTGGAGGATGTCAGGCAATGTCTCCCAAACCAAGAAAATGTCTGCCATTTTAAAGCCTCAATTTCTTAAGTTAAAAATTCTTGCTTTTAGAACCAGGTAGGTTTTAGGACCCAGAGTTGGTACACCTGTTCTTGGCTGCCCAGGGTGGAAAAGGAAGACACCTGTGGGTGACGTCTACATTCCAACAGGTGGAGTCTCAAACGAGTAGAAGGAAGTGGCCTGGTAGATACACACCTGTTCACCGCAGGCTTCTTCCTTGTCATGTTTCTCCTCTGGGGTGTGCAGCCTGACGTTTCATTTCTGGTATCCTTCTAAAAGAAGAGAGAAAAGTTTTCAGCAGAGAAGGCAAGTAAAAGATGAAAATTAAATTATGAGAATTAAAAAGACAACACTGAGCAGAGATGAAAAAGGAAGGGAGGAAAAGGTGGAAAAGAAAAGAAGACAAGAAACGGGTGGTGGTGTCTAACCTGCCCTTTGAAGGATGGAATCACAAAGAGAACCCCAACAGACATCATCGTGGGAATCAAATCAAGACCAGCAAGTACACCGTGTTGTCCTTCATCCCCAAAAACATTTTTGAGCAGCTGCACCGGTTTGCAAATCTCTATTTTCTGGGCATTGTGATTCTGAATTTTGTCCCTGTGGTCAACGCTTTCCAGCCTGAGGTGAGCATGATACCAATCTGCATTATCATGGCAGTCACCGCCATCAAGGACGCTTGGGAAGACCTCCGAAGGTACAAATCGGATAAAGTCATCAACAACCGAGAGTGCCTCATCTACAGCAGGTAAAGCAAAAACACTCCAGGGAAGTCTTGGGGCCCAGCTTGATCTTTCTATTGCTGCTACCACTGCAGTTACTGTTTGTAGAAGGGATGGAGTAGGGAGAAATCATTATTTTATTTCAGGGAAGCTGTTCAGTTCTTTGCAGTGAGGATTACAGTCTACAATCCAAAAAAAAAGGAGGATTGAGTCAGTCGTTTAAGATTAGGAGGTCTTTATTATGTAGCATTTTCTTTGCTGTTTCAAATGTGTCTAACATTGAAGAATTTTGTATAGATTCACATCTCTTCTTAACCCAGTGTGGCCATGAGCACATTTGAGGCTGTGTGAGGACACTGGGAGAGAAAAGGCAGCACTGTTTTTCCGGGGAGCGATGGAGTATTGGGTTGGGAGAGCCAGGAGACACGCTGCCTGGTTGAACAGCCTCCAGGACCTACTAACTGCGTGACCTTAGACAAGTGATATAACATTCTCTGAAGCTCACCTGGTACTTCATAAAAGTTGAACAATTCCTGGGGTGGATGTGAGAGTTGCAGGAGATAATTCTTAGAAAATGCTTAGCACCGTATCTGACATACAACAAATGCTCAGTAAATGCAAGCTGAAATTGCATTATTTTTGGAATGTAAAACCCAACATTTCCTTCATCACTAACTCTGTTTTTGAGAGTTCTCTCTGATGTTGTCTCAATGAAAACAAAGGCTGCACACGACCTGTCCTGAGGCTGAGAAACCTTGTTTTAACTTGCGTAAATGCTCATATTATTAAGCACACAGGTACAATCTTATTAAGGGTGAGTTGAAATCTTAAGAATTAAACTCTAGGGTGACTGGATGATCTAATGTCATTAGACATTTATTTAATGTCATTTTATACATGTCATTGTTCTAGAAAGGTTTCATGGAGAAAATGACTAGGTTGTCAGGACAGGACGTGCTTTCACTTGGCAAGGAAAGAAGACAGTTAAAGTGTGTCTCAACTTTGTGACAACCCACATAGGCCTAAAAGAAGCAAGGGAGTTGAGTCTGGGCTCACAAAAAGACTAGAGAGACAAAGCACCTTCAGAGCTAGCAGTTGGCATCCTAAGATGATCGAGTCTCTAGGAGGTAAGAGCTTGACTTCTTGCTGAAAAAGGAAAACATCCATGTCTCACAAGAAGCACCCTGGGTGAGGTTTTCCCTCTGACTCTCCACCCCAGTTTAGCAGATGTTCCACATTGGCTGTGGTCTTTATTAGAATGAAAGAGGCTTGCTTGGAGGTATGTACTCAGCCATTTAGGAACTGCTTACTTCTAAGGAGGGGATCTCTTCTCCAAGGGAATGAAAGCTGGCCAGCTTGGAGCAGGCTGCTCAAAGGATTTATGAGCCAAACTCTACTCGGGATATTATAGCCAGGGGAAACCTCCAAGATGAATATCTAATACAATGACTTTTTAGATAGTATTTAGCAATATTATCAAGAACCCCTGCAAGAAACTCCATGTTCATCCCTCAGCAGGAAATGAGCTTCTAGTCTCTTTGCTTGGAGAGACACAGTTGCACATTTAGAAAAATTATTCTGAGGGGGCCGAGCATGGTGGCTAACACCTTTAATCCCAGCACTTTGGGAGGCCAAGGTGGATGGATCACAAGGTCAGGAGTTCAAGACCAGCTAAGATGGTAAAACCTTGTCTCTACTAAAAATACAAAAATTAGCCAGGCACAGTGACAGGTGCCTGTAATCCCAGTTACTCAGGAGGCTGAGGAAGGTAAATCACTTGAACCCCGGGGGCGAAGTTTGCAGTGAGCCGAGATTGTGCCATTTCACTCCAGCCTGAGCAACAAGAGCAAAGCTCTGTCTCAAAAAAATAAAGAAGAAAGAAAAAATAATCTGAAGGGTAAATTTTTCCAGCTATATCTAATTGTCTTGAATTATATGAGCACACTGGCCATCAGAGTTAAAATTTAGTCTTTCCTCACCTTTGAGTGTGAAAGTTATAAAGAGGATGAAATCACTTCTGGGTGTGATGCCTTTCTTTGAAGAGGCGGTTTTTGAGAAAGCGTTGTTTTTCTTTTGGCATCGATCTACCATCACTTTTTGTTTTCTACCTTTCTCTCTTGTTTTTTTGTTTTTTTTTTTTACATAGAATACACACCGTGGTGAGCCAGGAAGCTGGTTTCTCAGGGAGGAATGCACGTGGGCCGCAGTGAGCCTGGCCCTGTTCTTCTCGCTCTGCCAGAACATCGCAAAATCTTGGCCTTGTTCTTTGGAATAATCTCAGTGTGGATTAGACCACAGGCTCACCTGTGCTGGGAGTTGACTGGAACTAGGCCAGGCTGCTGTTGTTCTGTTCTCAAAATAGCTTCCAGGGAACATCGGAAAACCGAGATGATAACAATCTAGAAAAAAGAAACATTAGTCCACCAGCTCACTGGCAGGAAGGAACATGGAGTTTTCATGGCAGTATTTCCCAAAGTGTATTCAATGGAATAACAGTGACAAAGAAATAGTCTCTGAAAAAGTATGTGCATGGCCAAATCATATATGCTGGCCTTCCTCCAGTGGATCCATAGCCCATGAAGGACTAAGAAAAGAGACAGCAAAGAAACCTGTTTGTCTTTGATTAACTCAGTGTTCCTTTAAATTTACTGGACTTTGGAAGTATTTTTTAATATCTGTGTTTGGGAATTTTTACTTTTTCAAGTATAGAAAAATAATTGGCTATAGAGTCCCGATATGTTATTTGATTGACTGGATATTTTCTAAAAAGCAACACGACTCATGGACTGATAAATGACCAATGACACTTGGCATTAGTGTTAGGATGCAATAGGGAATAGCGGTGACTGTGGCAAAGTGGAGTGGCCATGCATTCATCCCAGGAGGCAGTGCTGACCACTTAGCTCCTGCTAATCATTATTTTTGAGAAATATATTTGTGGAAATATAGACCTAGTGTTGCCAGATTGTCTCAACTTTATTAGAACAGCCAGAAATTAATATTTTTATTTCAAATAACCTGACTTTTAACTGATTTTAGAATATTTGGTAACTGATGTAATTTTTTCAAACACTTCAGACCCATTTTATTGAACCTAAAGCTCTATATTGCTTATGAGCGCAAAAACTTACAAACTGTGCTTCAAAATATTCTGGAAATCTGGAGTCTCTGTGAAAGAACAATAAGGTTCTTTTTTTGTTGGTGCTTTTTTCAGATAGATGGTGGGGGCAGGGGTCTTGGTATACATTGCCCAGGTTGGTCTAGAACTTGGCTTGAGGATTCCTCTTGCTTCACACTCCCAAGTAGGTAGAATTGCAGGCATGCCATCACTTCTGGCCCTAGATTCTTCTTTTGAAATTTATCCTCAAGGGACAGAGAGGGGGTATGACCTTGAGGTAAGAATGCAGGCCTGGGAGGCCTGTAGTCTAGGCCCAGATCTCAGACTAACTATGAATAGCTTAGAAAAGTTATTTAAACATAATAGACCTCAGTTTTCTCTTGTGAAATTCAGGAGTCAAACTAGATCTTGTTCTGTGAGATGCACTAAGAAAGAACAGAACCTATAGCCAAATAAATTCACACATTAGAATAAAGGTTCTGGGATGACCCTCAATCATCAGCCTGTCAGTTTTGTTTAACCCAGCTGTCAGTTGAGATGTTCTCTGCCGCAAGTAGGAGAGACTTCCACTTTAACAGATTTAAGCAACAAAGAGACTTCTTTGGCTTAAGTCACTACACATGTCCTGAGGTGGGAGGGTGACCAGCATGGTTCAATCAGCATTCTAGATCTAGCTCTCAGCAGTCGTTTATGTTCAGTCCTCCTATGTGTCATCTTAACTCTCAGGCAGACTTCTCTCATGGCAATGAAATGGCTGCAGCAGCTCCAGCCCTCACATCTACATTTGATCATGGTGCGAAAAGAGAAAGAAAGACACTTCTGGTAGCCATCTTGGAAGGTCAAGGAAGCTTACTACTCCCTAGACCCTCCTCACATCTCAGTGGCTCCACATGCTCACCCCTGAACCAATCCTTAGGGGCAAGAGATGGGATTGTACTAACTAGGTTATACCTGAGCCACAATCCCCACCCGCAGAGCCCAGCATGAAGTCAGCTTCCCTGAAAGCCTATGGGCCATTCCAGGAAGATGTAAAACCCAATTTTATTTTATTATTATCTTTTGAGACGGAGTCTTGCTCTGTCGCCAGGCTGGAGTGCAGTGGCGCAATCTCGGCTCACTGCAACCTCCTCAAGTGATTCTTCCACCTCAGCCTCCCGAGTAGCTGGGATCACAGGCGCACGCCACCACGCCTGGCTAATATTTGTATTTTTAGTAGAGACGGGGTTTCACCATGTTGGCCAGGATGGTCTCTATCTCTTGACCTCATGATCTCCCCAAAGTGCTGGGATTACAGGCATGAGCCACCACGCCCAGCTGTAAAACCCAATTTTTTAAAAAAATGAGATAGTTTCCAATAGAATGAGGAACAGGTGTTGGAGAAGCCACCTCAATGTCCTCAGCACTGTCAGTTTAAAATATTTTTGAGCCTTGACTTTTTATAAATTGCTTTCCATGTATTAACAAGAATATACATACCTCGAGACATTCTATACTATATGTCCCTAAAGTTTTTCCACTTCTGAAGTAGATTGACTCTGAAAGACCCCAGCTATTAAACAGATAAGTGTTAGTTATTATCTTAACTGATGAATGCTAAAAGACATATCCTTTTACCATATCAAGGACACATGACAGATGTCAGGCAAAGAATACAAGATCTAACAGTACAATTTTTTTTTCTGGGAAGCAACATAAAAGATTACATCTCATGCCCTAGCCCTAGCCATTTTATTTATTTCATGTCAGATTTACACATTTGAGAAACTGATGCTTTTTTTTTTTTTTTTTTTTTTTTTTCCATTTTTGTGCAACTGAACACTAGAGCCCTTGGAATTTTGCTCATGACCTAAGCCCATGCATCATCCAGCTTAGACTTGTTTACACTGTGAGAAAATGTCTTTTTGCAAACAGCAGAAGCCTTGTTAACAGAATTACAATCCCGTTAGAGCATTTTCTTTTAATATAGCAACTGTGCTTGTGGTCTAAAGGTGACCCATTAATCAGATTTATGGAATGACTTCGAAGAGAGATTAGCTTCAGAATCGTATTAGTTTAGTTTCTCCCAGGGCTCAGTTTAATGAATCTAGAAACCATACCAGCAAGAGATTTGTATTTTTCCATCCAGCTTAGTAAATTTTTATTTGTATTCAGAAAACATGCAGTACAGAGTGGGGAATGGGAGCCGAGGGACTCCAGGATGGTTTTTGTTCCCTATTGTAATGAAACATAAGCCCTCCACAGTTTCAGCTGCTGGTCACTCACTTATTCATCTGTTCAGCAAATATTAATTCAAGACTTGGTGTGCGCATTGCCATGGCAAACCTTATGTGCCCTCAAGGGGCTCTCAGTCCAGGTCACAAGGAACTTACAGCTACAACATCCCGTGCGCTTCGGTAGCCTACCTGCAAAGGAACAAATAAGTGCAGGGGATGTGGTGACCCGTCTGCCAGCAGGAAACATCAAGGTCAAAGGAAGCTTCCAGTGAAGAGGTAAAATTTCAGGAGAGCCCTGCAGGAGGAAGCAACCTTTAGCCAGGCAGAGGGAACACGTTTCAGCTCACAGCCTGTTCCTGTGTCAATGAAATGTTGCATGTGTGGCTTGTGCTGGTATTAGAAAGACAAGGACCAAGAAATGACAGAAACTTAAGGGAAGAATAATATAGATTAGAACTTTTTTGTGTGTTTAATACTCTTTTTTTTAAATTATAATTTAAGTTCTGAGGTACATGTGCAGAACATGCAGGTTTGTTACGTAGGTATATACGTGCCATGGTGGTTTGCTGCACCCATCACACCATCATCTACATTAGGTATTTCTCCTAATGCTGTCCCTCCCCTATGCCCCAAGCCCCTGCTATCCCTCCCCTAGCCTCCCATCCCCCAAGAGGTCCCAGTGTGTGATGTTCCCCTCCCTGTGTCCACGTGTTCTCATTGTTCAACACCCACTTATAAGTGAGAACATGCGGTGTTTGGTTTTCTGTTCTTGTGTCAGTTTGCTGAGAATGATGGTTTCCAGCTTCATCCATGTCCCTGCAGAGGACATGAACTCATTCTTTTTTATGGCTGCATAGAACTTTTTCACAAAGTTCTTGTGCTGCATAGAATATTTTTTAATCTGACTTTTTACTGAGACTTGGAGCATCTCTCTTTTGTAAGTCAGGTGGCTGTTACAGCATAAAAATAAACATCTTCTGACAGCGTAGCACTGAGGGCCTATCCTGGCCTGCAATCATGTTCTTTTGTCTGTGAGTTGCCTTTTGTGCCTGTGTCCTCAGGAAAACCTGAAAGGGAGAAAACCAGAAGTCATGATCCTGGGGTACATGTGCAGAACATGCAGTCACAATTAACTACATGACCTAAATGAAGCCACTTAAGCAGTTGGGGCCCCATGTGTCTCGTCTTTAAATAGTGCTCACAATCTCTCTCTCTGGCATATTTTGTGAAAAGGTATGCAGATGACATGCAGGAGGGCTTGAAAATAATGAAGCGTTAGAAATAAACTGCAGAATGCAATGCCACAGGGTGAGAAAAGCAGTCTTAGCAATGACCTGACTGGATGCTTGACATGGAGGGCTTTGACACGGGACCTGGGCTTTTCTCAGAGCTGCCACTTACCAAATGTGTGGCCCATGTGGAACCTTGATCACTTGAGCCCCCATTTCGACCTATGTAAAATGGGGCCAATACTAGCACCTAACACCCAGGGTCATGTGGATCCAATCAGATCATCTTTATAAATTGTTTAACTCAGTGCCTGCACCATAAGTAGCACTAAGAAACTTTTTTTTTTTTTAAACGGAGTCTCACACTGTCATCCAGGCTAAAGTGCAGTGGCACAATCTTGACTCACTGTAACCTCTGCCTCTCGGGCTCAAGAGATTCTCCTGCCTCAGCCTCCCAAGTAGCTGGGATTACAGGCATGTGCCACCACACCAGGCTAATTTTTGTATTTTTAGTAGAGATGGGATTTCACCATATTGACCAGGCTGGTCTCGAACTCCTGACCTTAAGTGATTCTCCCACCTCGGTCTCCCAAAGTGCTGGAATTACAGCATGAGCCACCACACCTGGCCAGTAATTTTTTTTAATTTCCAATCACCTCAAGCTTAATTTTTTCAATGCCACCTCCAGCCTGAGCCTTCATCTTTTTTGCTGTGTGCCATTCACAAACAAGGGTGGAATCACTAGTTCTGTAGTTTCATTGGTAAAAGCCAAGGACATTCACTGAGCCACATATACCAGTGGACAGGGTTATAGTGATTTAAAAGGAAAATCTATGCTTTGCACTTTCTTTTTTCCTACTAGTCTATGTGGCAGGATTTTAAAATCTGAATTCAAGAAACTCTCTGGAGTTAGCCCTCTTTCTCTCTTTTCTATCCACAGCACACTTGAGCATACCCACACCAAGATTTAGATTCAGAGACGGGATGTAAACGGCCTCATCTGGCTCTCAGCCTCAGCCACTTGGTCCAACTCAACTTCTTTTTCTTTTTTTTCCTTTTTCTTTTCTTTTTTTTTTTTTTTTTTTTTTTT
>NW_016108104.1:17187-89905 GCF_001604975.1 Cebus imitator | reverse complement strand
TCAAGCAATTCTCCTGCCTCAGCCTCCCGAGTAGCTGGGACTACAGGCACATGCCACCCAGCTAATTTTTGTATTTCTTTTTTAGTAGAGACGGTGTTTCGGGGTTTCACCATGTTGGCCAGGATGGTCTCGGTCTCTTGACCTTGTGATCTGCCCGCCTCAGCCTCCCAAAGTGCTGGGATTATACGTGTGAGCCACCGCACCCAGCCTCTAACTCAACTTCTTAACATAGACTGTACATTAGAATATCACATTTGTACAGCTGTTAATAAAGCTACAATTTGGTACTAATATTTCCTCTGAACCACAGCCCTCAAGGAAACCCCCAAAAGAAGATGAACTGAATGACTAGGCAGAATTTAAGCTTTTCCAGGGCTATCTGAACATTAAAACACAGTTGTAAGCCTGTCTTCACCCTAAAACTACATTCTGGGGTTGCTGCAGGTATTAAATGAGTTACTGCACGTAAAATGCTTAGCTTTGCGCCTGGCATCCTGTGGCACTCAGAAAATGTTAGCTTAAGTATTGCTAAGGAGAGTTCTATAGCCTTGATAGGCAGAGGTCATCATGAGCTTAACCCAAGGGGAATGAGAAAGAATGACCACTGGCTGGACTTTGGAATTGCATGAAAGACAAAAAAAAAAAAAAATCTTTAACCACAGAACTTGATGCCAAGCTCTAATCACATAACAAAATGGGCCTCAGGGAGGACTCTGAAAAATGCGACAACAGAAAAACATTCAGTGTCATTTGAAGCCTGGCTATGAAAAGTGTCATTGGCTGGATTTACAGACCAGCGGACCATGGCATCCAGCCCTCAGGCCTTTGCTTTGCACTTGGCACCAACAAACCAGGCTCCTTCCTGAAGCATCCATGTTGCAGGTGCCCACACCACTCCCACTGCCTCACCCTGTGCTCTCAGAAGGCCATACACCATCTGGGCCAATTCAGTTGTAGTTTCAGGAGAGAATGCATTAGGCCCTCCCCAAAACTCACTGGGTGGGAGAGTCATAAAACGAGAATTCAGGTGTCCCTGAAGCTCTGCACTCTTCTCATCAGGAACGATTTGCAGTCCACGGGTGGGGATTTATGGCCTCTGTTTTGCCATTAAGGAGATCAGAATTCCAGAAAGTGAGGCTCCTGCTCTCAACCCAGCCTCTGCTAGGCTTATGTCGTCACCTTCTTCTGAGGCTTAATCAGCTTCATCCCTCTCTCCAAAACAGCCATGAGACCACTCTGAGCCATGTCGCTCCCACTGCCCTCCCTCATCTCTCCTTGTAGACACACCTGTGTGACCTTATGCAAGTTAGATAAGTTTCTGAGCCTGTTTCATCCTCTATGAAACAGGAATAATGATAACAATAAAAGCTATTTCATTATTAGGCAGCTAAACTGGAGGTTAAATGCCGGGTTCATTGTAGGTAGTCAATACATGTAAGCTAATAGCGTAATGTGTCATTGTTAGAAGTCTCCACTAGGATATCTATAACAACAAAAAAAAATGATAGATGTTAAAATGGCCAAAGTTTAGAAAAACCTACCTTTCTACTTACTACCTTTCTACTACCTGGAAGACAAATATACAAGGAATCAATTAAGATTTTCTGAACACTCACCGTGTGCTAAACACCATACCCGTCCCTATGTATATATAGAAATATAAGACCCAGGATCATCGCAGCTCTTAGCAAGCTTCTTACATACTTTAAAACAGAAGATACACACAACAATTAGGAAATAGGATGGTCATATACAGGGAGGTGTGGCAACAAGATGTGCACCGTGATGTCCAGGGCCCACGGGTAGAAAGAGAAAGGCAGCACTTGGATCTGCAGAGGTTAAAGGACAATCATCTGGGGGCTAATTCATGCCCTCGAATACCCCAGGCTGAAGAATCACAACTTGTGGCTATGACCTTGCTGGATGGCACTTGTGACTTCCATGTCCTCTGAAGCACAGTGTCTCCATGGCCATTACTGCTTAGTGACATTCTCTGTGCAGTTCTGCTTTCTTTTCTGCCACCACATAGTCAAAGACATCAGGGGTGGATTATCCCCAGACCTGGGGCTTCAATCATTCTCCCAGTATAAAGAACTTTATACTGTATCAATGTAACCCAAATGTTCCAGCCCTCACTAGCCTCTGGGTATGAATGAGGTTCCATTAATAAAAACATCCCAATGACCATGCCATTCAGCTCCAATCTGCTGACTTAAGATTTCAGTCCTCCCACCCTAATCCTCAAGCCTCCACAGATATATCTAGGCATCCTCAGATTGGTAAATATCACGTGTCCTCCACTATTTGCAGCCCAGCCAGGAGTTCTGGTCTACTCCTGCTTCTCTGGCCTCAGCTGTTTCTTTCGGGTGCTTCCCTGAACCCTGCAAGTCTAATCCACCTCCCCAACCCCATTGTGATTGTAGAAAAGAGGCAGGTGCAGGGGACAAAAAATAGAGCAGTATGGAGAACCCATTTGTACCCACTGCCCTCTGCCCCAGGTATAGGCTGTCTTTCATGTAACTTCTTCAACTTCTGTTCCATTTCCTGGGGTCAGGTAAGAGACTGAGGCCTCACTACCATCTTTGCCTTTTCAGTTCCTACTTCCTCTTGCCAGGCTTCTCCTCCAGCCAAAACATCCCACACCTCATTTATATCAGTTAGTGAAAATCACAGATATAGCAGTCTCTAGTTCACTGTCTGCACAAGAGCGATCCTATCTGCCCCAAGCTAATAATAACTATAACAATAATAATGGCAGCAGTAAATGACATTTACTGCAATGTTCTTAGGCACTTTTCAGATACCATTTAAACTTTCACTATGACCTGTAGAATAGGTTTGTCCCATTTGATAGAATAAACTGAAGGTCAGAAAGTTAAGCAGCAGGTTCAAGGTTACATTACAGGTAAGAGGTAGTTCCAGATTTCAAATCAAGATCGTTGACATATATATATATATATATATTTTTTTTTTTAATTGCACTTTTGGTTCTGGGGTACATGTGCAAGACATGCAGGATTGCTGCATAGGTACATACATGGCAACGTGGTTTGCTGCCTCCATCCCCCTGTCACCTATATCCGGCATCTCTCCCCGTGTTATCCCTCCCCAACTGCCCTACCCCACTGTCTCTCCCGTATCTGCCCCCAGCAGACCCCAGTGTGTGATGCTCCCCTCCCTGTGTCCACGTGTTCTCATTGTTCAAAGTCCACCTGTGAGTGAGAACATGCAGTGTTTGATTTTCTGTTCTTGTGTCAGTTTGCTGAGAATGATGGTTTCCAGATTCATCCATGTCCCTACAAAGGACACGAACTCATCGTTTTTTATAGCTGCATAGTATTCCAACTCTTAAGCACCCTATCTCACTGCCTCTCTCTCAGTGCACTGCAGCCCAGACGACAGGCATTGCAAGTATACCTGAATCAGCCACAGGGCTCTTGGATCTCCTCCTTGGAGCCATGGAAAGGGCAAGGTACCAGCTTGAGGTTTGTCACTGTGACCCTCGGTCAGATCACTCCCCTCCTCTCTGTGTCCATTTCCTCACCTGACAGTGACAGTTGAATCGCAGATCTATCAAATCCTTTCCAGTCTGGATCTTCAGGATATCTATTTCTGGGGAATCTGTCCCAGTAGCCAGGCTCCAGAGCCCTAAATTTTCAACCTGCTGAGCTTTGGACTCTCTTTCCTAGACTCAGGGGAATGGTTTAGGTTTTAGAGTTCCTTGTGTTCACAGGGTATTATGTGCCTATGCCAAAGCCACAAAACATAATCATGAGCATAAAATAGCATGAGGAAGGAAACACCAAGACCTGCAGAGCGGTGGTGAGCTCTCACCATGACAATAGCAATCATTGTCATCACCATCATAAACGAAGCTTGTGGTTAGTGAGTACTTACTAAGTACAAAGCCCTGAGATCAGTTCCTTACATAGGTCACATCACCAATCCTTTCAACAGCCCTCTGAGGCAAAAGCACATATTGCCTTCAGCTGTCAGATGAAGAAACAGAGGCTCTGAGAGGTTAAGTAATTCGCCCAAGGTCACACAGGCTGTAAGCAGGGAAACCAGGATTCAAAGCCTCTCTCAATCCCTGTGCTTTGAATCTCATTCTCTTGGGCATTCCTCTCTCACCCTGGGTTAGCAACACAGCACTAAGCATTCTGGGCCTGGCATGTGAGCTTCCTGGAGGGCAGCCCAGGTCAGCTCATCGTCATCCTGTGTAGAATGGGGAGTTTCACAAGATAACTCATCCTTCTGACAAATCCCCTTTACTCTAGTTGCCTGAGACTCTTTTCATAAAATCCAGATACTTGAGAAATGGAGCCCTCAGCATCCTCTCCCTCCTCTGTTCCCCTTTCACCTGCTCCCTCATGGCATCCAGTTGGCTAGAAACCTCTCTGCTGTTTATTTACCTCTTATAAGCCCTATCTCCTCTCAGAAAGCCATTTAGCATTGCACCACTTAATTTTCCTTAAGGCAGAATCTGCCAGATGGAGCCTTCGTCCCAAGCTATGTTGATTTGTCTTATTTTTAAACAACAGCAAACATTGCATAAAACTAAAATAGCAGTCGGTTCCCAGGTGTGGACTCACTAGCAGGGGGACAGTCCAGGATGTGTGGATGTGTCCACCTGGGGCAGCTGTCCCAAACAGGCCGGATTAATGAAAGATTGACCTCTGCAGGCAGCTCCTGGCCAGCTGCCGGTTTTGCCTGGGGTTCACTCCATGCAGGAGCATCAGTCATCACCTCCCCTCACTGAACCCCCTTGGGCTGTGCATTCCTGACTTTTCCACAGACATGGTTCTGACAGTGGAGGAGACAAAGTGGACCCTAGAGAATGAAGAGACCAACATAAAGTAGCACAGTGCAAGAAGGAAATATCCCTGATCTGATTTTTTAATCCCTAAAATTCCTACAAAATGTGCCTCTGATTCCATAATATAACTATGTTTAGTTACTATCCATAAAATTCCTCAAATTTCATACCAGCCAGACTACTAAACTATGTTTCCCCTAAAATTGTTTTTGAAATGAACGCCCCCAAAGTCATATTGATCCCATAGCTTTATTATTCCTAGATGCCCACCAGGGTATTCTGGAAGCATGTGTGCTTGTGTTTGAGAAGCGCAACCCTGGGGCTGGGCAATCTCTGTCTTGGGGAAGGCAAACCTACAACCGTGACTGAGAATGTTCCTTCACCGCTGCGTGCTGTCCTAAGGAAGAGAGGATATGTCTAAAGGAAAGACAGGCAATCATCACCAGCACAGCAGTGACCTCCTTGGGATGCAGCAAGTAAATGTAAAGAAGACAGGCTAGTCTGACTTGCTGCTTGTGGGTGGCTCCATTGATACTTACATCACGACAGGACTTGGGAGGGCAGTACTCCCACCCAGCTCACAGAAGTGACAGCTCAGAAAAACACTTATGCCATAAGCTCCTCTCCACAGCACTCCATCTTCCAGCACCTTTATAACCTACATCCTAGAATAAGCAGTACAGTCCTTTATTACAAAGGGGAAAAATGAGATTGAGTGTTCATGGGTAGAGGTGCATTGGCCTTGCCTTTGATATGCTCTGTATGCAGATTCTGGACAACTAGCATTTGCCAAAACCTTCAAAACGAGTGTGCTCTGGGAGGGTTGGTGATCAGGATATTGCCCAGAATGAAAGTTGTTCTCCCTGATTCCAATGTCAAATACCAGGTAGAATGCTGAGATTATAGCAATCAACTGATAAGCCACTTCCCCAAAGGCATTATCCAGCAGGACATGGTAGCCAAAGGAGGGGAAAAAAGAGGAAGACAAGACAGAATGAGTGGTAAATTCTTTGTTCCTTGGGGCAATTTTGCTATAATATTTAAGGATTTTTTAGAGCACTTTAAAAAAAAAGAAAACCAGTGTTTCCTCTATAAGATTCTTTTCTCACAGAGCGTATGGACCATTCTGGGGTCTGTAAGCAGCCTTACACATGGATATTTAACAGGTTTTCCCAGGGCTGCTTTGAAGAAAACATATCATCCCCTGAGTCAGCAGAAAGGCCGTGAAGTGTTTGACAGTTACAATGGCACTCTTGGTGAAGGGGTTTCCACCCTAAGTATATAAATAACCAACCAAATTTTTAAATAATCAAATGTATTTCCAAAATGACACAGGGAAACAAATCTGGGGTGACTGCCCCTATTCTTCATAGAAAATAAAAATGAGGGTTGGGGGGAGATGGGATGGTTAATGGGTACCGAACAAAACAAAACAAAATAGTTAGAAAGAATGATTAAAACCTAGTATGTGATAGCACAACAGGGCGACTGTAGTCAATAATAATTCAATCATATATTTTTAAACACCTAAATGAATATAATTGTATTGTTTTTAACACAAAGGATAAATGCTTGAAGGAATAGATACCCTGTTTTCTATGATGTAATTATTATACATTGCATGACTATATGAAAGTATCTCATGTACCTTGTAAATACATATACCTACTATGTGCGCACAAACATTTTAAGGAAAAGAAAAGTGATATGCGTGAGTGGAAGCACAGAATGAGCTGATCAGTTGAGAAAGGTGCTTGGAAACCTGTTATTTGCTTTGACATGTAAGGTGGAATTATTACTAAAATTCCACAGACACATCACCCCCAAAATCCTCAGAAGTGGTCTCAATAGTCATTTGGTTGACATTTAACCATGTCTGCTGCACTGAGCTCCCAGAGCCATGGAGCACTTCGGCAGAACCCTCTGGTTCTTTCGAGTTACAAAGTTGTTCCCCAATTCTAATGCTGTTCATTTTACAGACCTGGCCTTCCAAATGGAAGCACCTTTATTTCAGGTGGCTGGGGAAGTCTTCTGAGATCTTTTATGACCAGGAAGATTAGATCCTAGGAAGACTTGTCTGAGGTTCTCCAGAGGGCCTCCAGAAAGGAAGGAAGACACGAAAAACCTCTTCCTCCTTAGGGACTTTTCTGAAGTCAAAGGAGAAAACTGCACTTCTAATCACGACCCTTTCTCTGTGGAAGAGTGGACTTGTCATGCCCAGGACAGCTCAGATTCCAGCAGAAACAAACAATAACATACCCAGAGGGGATCAGCATCAGTGGAGAAGCCCAGCAAAGGAAAGCCTGCCTCTCCAGATCTGGCTGCCTTCAGAGGCACCCAGCTCCAAGCCAGCTGGGCTCAGTTAGAAAGGCCACATGTGGGATATTAGTTTGGTTTCAAATCCCACATTTAAAGCGGGACATTTCTAAATGCAGACGGATGAGCCCACACCTCCAGAACAGATCTTGAAACTGTGTCACACGAGGAATAATTGAGGGCACCTGGAAAGTTAAATTTGGCTTGGCATGCTCAAAAGTCTTCATGGGACACCTGATGAATGCCTTAAAATATTTAAAGAATGGTGGAAGATGGAATAGACTGTATTACCTGGAAAAGCAGAACTGTTTAAATATTTAGTTAGGCAGAAAGAAGACTTTCTGAAATGAGAGCTCTTTGAAAATAGCACACGGACAAGAGTGGTGTCTCATACCTGTAATCCCAGCACTTTGGGAGGCTGAGGCAGGAGGATCACCTGAGGTCAGGAGTTCGAGACCAGCCTGACCAATATGGTGAAACGCCATCTTTACTAAAAATACAAAAATTAGCCAGACATGGTGGTAGGTGTCTGTAATCCCAGCTAGTCAGGAGACTGAGGAAGGAGAATCGCTTGACCCAGGGAGGCAGAGGTTGCAGTGAGCCAAGATCATGCCACTGCACTCCAGCCTGGGCAACAGAGCAAGACTCCGTCTCAAAAAAATACAAATAGAAAAATAAAGAAAATTAAAATAGGTTGCATTGCCTTGAGAAGTGGGGAGTTCTTAGCTGGAGGTGGGAAGGCTGAGGCTATGGTACCACCAGCAGGGAGGGAGTATACCCAAACAGTAAAAACTCGGGGCTTGGGCCGGACCCAGGCTCAGGTTCCAGCTCTGTTTTTGTGAGACTTTGAAAAATTTCTTTTTGACCCCCCAATTACCTCATTTGTGAAATTGGCATAATAATATCTACTCCTGTGGGTCATTATGCAACTCAATGAAATGTGAATTAGCACGAGCGCTTGGCAGGTAAGAAATGCTAGCTTTGTCCTTGTTACTCCCACTATTATTATCTTGGTTTGATAAATTGGATGAGAAGATAAAATAACTCACTCTGATTTCCTCAGATTTCTTCGACCCTCTAATTCTACCGTTACTGTGAAGTGTCATTCCATCAAAGCTCCTGGTAGCATCTTCCCAGTTCCCTGACTGCCCAGAGTGTTCCGTTTCAGTGTGGCTCTGTGTCTTCCTCGACAGTGGCAGATATCCTCGCCTTTCCTATTACCACTCTCTTTATAATCAAAAACAATCTTTCCCACATCCCAGTTCCTTGAACCCCTGTTTTCTTTGGTAATAACTGGCTATTCTGGTAAATAGTGGATATTAAGAGTAGTGCCACATTAATATGACAATCTAGTTACCGTCTCCTTAACATTTTTCTCTTGCAAGGAAGCAAGGGCTGAACACAGGACCTGCTCAAGAACTGGCAGTCAAGAAAAATTCTATATGTTCGTGAGGACAGATCTTTACTAATGAGATTCTGTAGATTAGGTTTGCCTGTTCTAGAGAGATCATGAGGTGGTGATTCAGGAGCAGGGTAGAATACAAGACACTCTCATGACAGGCTGACTTGGGGGATATTCAGCGGCCAGGGTGGGGGGGGCCGCCTTCTGTTCTCCCATTAATTTTCTGAGGAAACTTGAAGCTGACTCAGAACTCTTTCTCCCACCAAAGAAAAGAGCAGACCTACGTGCAGAAGCACTGGAAGGATGTCCGCGTGGGAGACTTCATCCAAATGCGATGCAACGAGATTGTCCCAGCAGACATTCTCCTCCTTTTCTCCTCGGACCCCAGCGGGATATGCCATCTGGAAACTGCCAGCTTGGATGGAGAGACGAACCTCAAACAAAGACATGTCGTGAAGGGCTTCTCACAGCAGGTAGGGCTCATTCTAAGATCTTCGATGGTAAAGACAAAGAGAGGAAGCAAGCCTACCCCACTGGAAAATTGAACTAACCCTAGTGGGTAGCGGGGAAAGTAGTGGATGCCTCCTTTCCCTAGCACTTTAGATACACTAAATCTTCCCAGCAGCCCTCTGAGATGGATCTGATCTGCATTTCACAGATGAGGAAACAGAAGCTTAGGAAAGTTAAATAACTTGCCGGAGGCCTCAGAGTTTCTAAATGGAGATCCACTCTGTTCAACTGAGTAAACTATACTCTCGACTCTAAACTGAGGGATCTAATATCTGTTCTATCATCCCCAGGACCAATTCCTCTTCTGTGTTTATCCAATCCCAACTCACTCTGCCCAGCTCAGCCCTAGCAATCTCTCCTGGCACGAATCCTAATCCTCCTCTACCCCTCCTAAACTGCAGCAAGATATTATTAACTACGTTTCCATTTGTGTATTCCTGAACTTTTCAACAGTGCTTAAGCCTCCTTGAGGGCAGGGAGAGATCATTGATACTTTTTTTTTTTTTTTTAAGAGACTGGGTCTCCACTGGGTGCATTGGCTCAAGCCTGTAATTCCAACACTTTGGGAGGCCAAGGCAGGCAGATCACTTGAGGTCAGGAGTTCAAGACCAGCCTGGCCAACATGGTGAAGCCCTGTCTCTACTAAAAATTAAAATATTAGCCGGGTGTGGCGCCAGGCATCTGTAGTACCAGCTACTTGGGAGGGTGAGGCAGTAGAATTGCTTGCACCCAGGAGGCGGAGGGTGTAGTGAGCCAAGATCACATCACTGCACTCCAGCCTGGGTGATAGAGCAAGACTCCAACTCAAAAAAAAAAAAAAAAAAAAAAAAAAAAAAAAAAAAAAAAAAAAAAAAAAAAAAAAAAAAAGAGAGAGAGAAACTGGCTCTCTGTCATTCGGTCTGGAGTGCACGGGCATTGACGCTTCTGTTTAATACACACCCTTAAATAAATGGTACCTTGAACATCATGAAAAAATCATTATTCTTCGGTGGGTAAAAGCTCAGGCTCTGGGGTCTGACGGAGATGTGTTCCCAGCCCAGGTCCCAGCCCTCTTCAGCTGTCTCACCTTAGGCAAGTTACTAGCCTCTGACACCTTGGCTCCCTCATCTGGAAAATGGGGACAAAGATAGTTCCCTTTCCATAGGGTAGTTTTGGAGACTAACTGGTAGGTACATGACTTACTTAGCAAGAAGACAGGCACATAGTAAAAGACTCGTGAACAGTTGTTATTAATATCAATGCTTTCATAGGGAATATGTGTTGACTGACTGAAGCCGGGTGTGATATTTCAATTTGCAATTAAAATTCTCCTTGTGGGAGTTGATTTCCAATATGGTCCCTTTCTTTAACCAGGGAAAGGAGTACAATTTTATCACTTTTCTTCTTTCTGCCAGCCTTTAGCTGGGGAGAAATTGAATGAGTCAGAGGATTTGAGAGAAAGAAGGCAAATGACTTATTCCTCGGAGATTCTCATGAGCTAGAGCTCAGTTTTCTGGATTCAAACTTCTCAAAATAAGTTTGTAAGTTCTAAGAGCAAGGGTCATTGTACCTTGCTTTGCCTCTCTCCAAGCACCTGATAAACAGTTCTCATAAAACGCTTTTTGTGTGATTGAATTGGTCCTCAGAAGCCTGTTCTCTCATGCATATCATGGGAATAAGAATAGCTATCCCATGGTTTTGCTGTGAAATTCAAATGGTATGAGGAAAGTAAAGAACAAAATAAAGAGCTTGCAATCCAAGAGATTCACAATAAATGGGAACCATTGCTGCTACTGAGGCTGTAGTCGCCACCACTGGAAATGGAAACCACCACCACCCACTGTAGACCAGCAAGCCCACTGATCTCCAGGCTCCAAGTTCCCTGAGCAAGGGCCCTGTCTCTGAGTTTTCTCACCCATTGCTTGTTACCGCCACATTTGCTGAATCACCCTAGTGTTTGCAAAAAGGCGGAGTGAGATCTGGTCGAAGTTCACCACGTCGTTCTAGACAAGCAATAACAATCTGTTTCTGGGCTCAGAGCTCTGTCGCCTGCCCTTTTGTCCAGAGCCTTTCAAATCTCTTTAGCAGTAACAATAAGAAATGCATGAAATATTACACACAGACACACACACTCACACACATGCACGTGTGTATACGCACGTGGGTATGTAAGAATGACAACTTAGCCTTACCACACGCAAGGCATTCTGAGATGTTTCTATGCTATTCTACCTTTCTGTTTTTCTCGAGAACAGGGTCCTGCTCTGTCACCCAAGCTGGAGTGCAGTGGCACAATCTCGGCTCAGTGCAACCTATGCCTCCCGGGTTCAAGCAATTCTCCTGCCTCCACCTCCCAAGTGACTGGGACTACAGGCATGCACTACCATGCCCAGCTAATTTTTTGTGTTTTTTTAGTAGAGTCAGGGTTTTTGCCATGTTGGCCAGGCTGGTCTTGAACCCCCCCGACCTCAAGTGATCCACCCACCTTGGCCTCCCAAAGTGCTAGGATTACAGGCAGGAGCCACGACGCCCGGCCTTTAACCTTTCTTTTTTTAAGTTCTAGAAGCAGTGAAATCTATAAATCACCCCTTTAGCCTCCCTCCCCCAACAATTCTGAATCTTTCTTAGTCTCTCTTGGGCAGTCATTTCAGTGTTGTTTCATTTCAACCAGTGACTTTTCTTTTTGTCTTTGGCAGCTGTTCCCAAGCTGTTTTTTTGCATATTAATTAGTCAGATAGTTTGGGATTTAGCTGGAATGAAGAGTCAGGCAAAAGGGCCATTCACGCTCCAGTGCTATAGACCAGTCAATTTAATAAGTCTCTCCAACTCTAACCCTCAGTTCTCACAGAGCACTTGATGAGATGATTTACCAAAACAAAAACAAAAGAGAGAGAGAGAGAGAGGTAAATTCCTATGCGAAAGGAAGGAGATTATTTGAGCTTCAAGGTTTCCAGAGCTCTCTATTCTGTCTCAGTTCCTGATTCTCCCCCTTCCTTCGCTCAAACGTGCTTTTTTCATTTTAGTAATAATAATAGACTTTTATTGATTCCAAACTAAGGGCTTTGCATGATTATGCCATTTATCCTCAAAACAACCCGATGAGATAGGCACTATTATATTATTGTCTCCATTTTATACATAAGGAATCTGGTACATACAGAGGTCCTGTAACTTGCCCAAGGTCACTGAGCAGGGAAGCGTTGGAGCAGGAATCAAAGCCAGGTTTGTCCAGAGCCTCAGTTTTTAAGACTCAGTGGCTCATCTCCCTGGCCCTTTCATTGTTACCTTGAGTTCACTCAGCAATGCTTACTTGAAAGTACACATTGATTGTTGCCAAGATTCTTTCCACATACAGATAGCAAGTGTCAGGGATAATGAAAATGGGCTCAGCCTGCTCCCTGGGGGGAGACATCTTAGCTGCCCCTTTCGACCTTGCTTCTCCCTTATACTTTTAAGGCAGAAAGATTTCTGAATATGGATAGAACTTGCTTCTGGCTAACTCTATACCATAGGATTTCCCTAATGTATCGAACAAACAAACATGTTGATGAAAATTGCAAGAAAGATAAATGTTGCAAGGCCAAGTAATATCAGAAGGCAATAGGTTACAAGCTTTCAAGTATTGTGTTCTGCAGAACTTCTCTGATACTTTAATAAGCCCAAGGAGAAGGACAGGTGCTATTAAGCAGCGTTTCTAAACATTTAAGCACAAGAAACTTTTATCCCAAGAAACATATCTCAGAGCTATTACAGGAGGGATGGAATATAACTAAGGGATTTGCTTCAAGTTCATTACAGGTGTTGAGGGTATATCATAATCATCACAGGGAAGTTTTAAAAATATACACGCATCCTTCTGTATCACCACCAGCAAATTATGATTCACTAGGATTGAGTAGGGCCTTGAGTGTGCATATTTTAAAAAATTTTCTCCCAGATGATCTTGAATAAACCTATCACCACCTCTTTGAAAACCTGTACAACAAAGGAAAGGCGCCACCTCCAGTGCTTCCAAAAAAAAAAAAAACAACGCTTATCCTAATAATGGGAACAAAACTACCATCTAGGTTCTTCTTACTATATACCAGTTCTTTTACATGCATTGCCTATTTTAGGCCTTAGACCACCGCGGGAAGTAGGCATTACTATCCCCATTTTACACATGAAAACTCTGAGGCACAGAAGGAGCAAATCACACTAATCATCTCAGAGATTTTGAACACCTACAAACATGCTTTGTTTGGAAATTTAATGTCTTACATAATAAGCATTAATGGCTTTTGGTAGTTTATTCTCTCTCTGAATCCCTACTGTCTTTAAGACCCTCACCTTGCCAAAGGGGTTTTTTACTAACCACAGAGATTACTAGAAACATCTCACCCCACACATAGACACACTCTTTTTACCATCTTCTAGATGATGAGAATTACTACATTCTGGTAATTCAAAATCAATAAGAAATACTCTGTCCCAGCTCCCATAGAGCAGCATTTCTCAGAATCTGCTAAGCACTTATCCCAAGAGACAGCTCAAGAACAACACATGGTCTGTGGTCAAGTCAGATTAAGAAGCTTGTGTCCTGTGTACCCCCCTTGTAGGTTCCAACGTTCATTACCATGTGAACATCTCTGAGAAAGCCTGGAGTCAACAGACCTGTTAAACTTTCTTTAGCCCTGAGCTCTCCAAATTTATTTAACCTAAGAATCATTTTTCAGAACAAATATTATTAACATTCCTATGGAACTTTTCAGAAAATATTAGCCTGAATTGTGGTACGGATACAGTCACAACAGGTGAAGAGTAACAGAGAAGTTGACAATCCTCATGGCTTATACAGTCCATTCTTCCCTTTCCTGTTTAGGTTCAAATGAAATTATAAACGTTAAAGAACTTCTTAAAAGAGTCTTTCTCCCATGACACTGCAGATTGTCTTCAAGGTTGCCAAAGAGTTTGTTTCAAATCCTTTTCTCAGAATTCTTCTTGGACTAAATCAACTTTTTTTTTCAATTGGAACTTTTATTCCAAGGGGCTGTCTTTGAGTTTATAAAATTATTGACCTATTTTTGAGATATTCACTCTCACTTCCCATTGTTAGGAAAAGAAGGGAAAGAGGGGGAATTCAAAATTAGGATTATTCTGAAAACCTGTCCAGCTGACAAGAGGACTTTATTAGAGAATTCAAATGTATAGTTTTCTCTTTGGATACCTGAAACCTCTTCTGTAAAAGAGTTTTAACCTAGGGATTTAACACCTGGAAAGGTGTGTATAGCATTCATTTCAATAAATGTAATTGTTACCAAAACCCAAGGAATCAGAAATGAATGCTTCCAATTAGTGTTTCAGATCAAACATGTCCCTGGCTATTTTCCAAATCATTGAGGCCTAAATCCCACTGAAGCATGGGTCAGATCATTCCCCAGTGCCAACAGGGAACTTGCTATGCCAAGTACATTCTGTGGACTAGCCACTTCAGTAAGCCTAACTGAGAGCTTGTCAGAAATGCAGAATCTCAGGCCCTACCCCAGACTAAACCAGAATCTGCATTTTAACAGGATCCTCGGGAGAGTCATGTGCATATGAAAGTTTGAAAGGCTCTGGCTCAGAGCATCATTAATCAATGTAATAATTATACATACCTGTTTGTTGCTCAGGTTAAAAATTCTCCATTGAGTCTCTCTTTTGACTAGCTTGCATGCCACCAATGATAGTGCTTTTAAGCCATTTACTCAGTTACGAACAGCTGCTGTACTTAGATCCTCTGGAATGAAAGTATGTATTGATTTTAAGGTACTTAGACAAAGGAGCATTTTGCCAACAAAGAGTTGAGATCCAGTAGGGAGAAATTATTCCCATCCCAGTTCAGTGATGCCAAACCTCAGTTAATGCAAAAGTTTAGCTACCTGTCTTCTAACCTTGCCTGCCCTTGAGAACCAGAGAAAGGTCCTCTTTCCTGCTAGATTTTTTCCAAATTTCTAGACAGGCTTTTCCAAATTTCCTTTAAGAACAAAACTTAGTGCTTTTTACCTGTTGATCAGTACTTAAATGTTGAGCACAGATCACACTTTTTTTTTTTAATTTATTTTACTTTAGGTGCATGTTATATCTGGCATTTCTCCCCATGCTATCTCTCCCCACCCTCCCCTCCCTCCCCACCCCCTGCTGTCTAGGATTCTTTTAAAATATAACTTCATAATAGTATGTAATATCAAGAAGACATAACAGATAACTGGATTAAACACCTACTATGGCCATAGGCAGTTTTTCTAAGTGTTCTATATCTATTATTTCCTTCTACTACTCAAAAATAACCCTGTAAAATAGGTGCTTTTATTACTCCATTTAACAAATGAGGCAAGAACAGTTAATTAACCCTGTTCACTAGGTTGGCTGAGCTCAGATCCAAACTCAGGCACAGTTCTTTGGTTGGTTTGTTTACTTTTTGTCGTGGAAATTTTTAAGAATATACAAAACCAGAGAGAACAATATGATACATTTCTATGGACCCATCACCTGATTTCAACAATCAGTTTATAACCAGTCTTTTTTTAATCTATACCCCATCCTCTACATCTGCAAATTATTTTGAAGCAGATCTTCAATATTTTATTTTACCCATAAATATTTTATTATGTCTCTAAAGGATAGGATTTTTTAAATATATGATTATATTATCATACCTAAAAATTAGCAATATTTATTTGATACCAACTTTCAAATCAGTGGTCAATATTTTTCATTTGTTTGAATCGGGATCGAAATAAGAACAAATATTGAGATTAGTTTCTTTAAACTATTTTATTCTGTAAGTTCCCCACTTAGCTTTCTCTTTTTGATGCATATTTAGTTTTTGTTGCTTAATAAACCAGGTTGTTTGTCCTGTGTGGTTTCTTATAGTCTGTGCATTGTCTCCCTGTAGTACCATTTAACATGTTTTTCTGACCACTATATTTTTACAACATGGTAGTGCCTAAGTCAGATTCAGGTTAGATTTGGCCTTTGAGCATGCGCATGTCAATGTTATGTCATAGGACCTGAGGTGCTACCATCTCAAAGCACAAAACATCTATCTTTTTTCATTGTTAATAGTCATTCATGGTGGTTGTTTAGATTCATTAGTTCAATGGAATTTGAAAAAACTAGTAATATTCTAATTGGTTTATAAGGAAAAATGTCCCCTCATGAAGTATTGGGTCACTCCAAGGTGTCCTCTGTAGAGAAAATGGATGTCTTTGAGTCTTTCCTCTCATTTACATTTTCAAAATAATGAGTTGTTTGCCTAACATCCTCCAAAAGTGTTCAGTGGGTTTTTCTTTTTTAGCATCAATATGAACTCATGGATTTAAACATATCTGATGTATGTCAAATTAATGCACTAGTTGTCTTTCATTATTACCCCATCTCTAGGCAGTGGGAACTGCTTAAAAAAGAGAAGTGGCTCCTGAGTTCTTTTCACGTGATGGTAGTGGTCTTGGTAGATCTGCTTCCTTTTAATAGAAACCACAGTAAATATATCCTAGAGGATTTTATTACTATTGAGTTGATTATTATTTCTATGTCATTTAAATGAACAAAACTAGAACATTTTTCTTGAACTCCCAACCTCAGGTGATCTGCCCACCTTGGCCTCCGAAGTGCTTGGATTACAGGCGTGAGCCTCCGCACCCGGCCAAAACTAGAACATTTTTACGATTAAATACATCAGGATTCATGCTGACACTTCAAATTCAAGAATAGAGGTTTTTACCTCACCTCATCAATATTAAATATGTAAACTCTTTCCTGCATCAGGCAAAGTCCCTGTCCACTGTGTTACACCACCCCATTTTGATATTTAATACTCACAGAAATTCTATGAGGTTGAAATGGTAGGAACTAGGAACATTTTAGAGATGAGAAGATAACTTCAGACAGATTGAATTTTTCAAAATTATCCAGGTAATACAGTGCTGAGCCCAAATTAGAACTCAGTTCTGATATACCTGATTATTTTTCCCATTGCTGAAATTATTCTTACCTTTCTTTATATGTATTTTTATGTCTCAAATGAATATATTTTCATATGTATGAAAATTCTAAAGCTTTATAGATTTTAGGTTTAATTATTTATAATAATAATAACTTGATGGTGATGGGGCAACCCTATGAAAAACTGTTACTGTTATTTTCTGTAGACTTCTGGGCTCCTTGTGGTGATCTCCTCCAGTCTTCTACTTGTGTGCAGGTGCACACTCTCCTCACACACCCATACGACATCCCCTCTTCCCAATGTCTAGCATTATTTGCACATTTCTATAAAAAGATATTTTTCCTTTAGAGCCTTACAAGAAAGCTCTGCTAGGTTATGTGAAAGGTGAATTTTTTTTTATTGTTTGTTTGTTGTTGTTTTGGTGTTTTTTTTTTTTTTTTTTTTTGAGATGGAGTCTTGCGCTGCCACCCAGGCTGGAGTGCAATGGCACAGTCTTGGCTCACTGCAACCTCTGCCTCCTGGGTTCAAGTGATTGTCCTGCTGCAGCCTCCTGAGTAGCTGGGATTACAGGCACCTACCGCCATGCCAGGTTAATTTTTTGTATTTTTAGTAGAGACAGGGTTTCACTATGTTGACCAGGCTGTTCTCGAACTCCTGACCTCATGATTCACCTGCCTCAGCCTCCCAAAGTGCTGGGATTACAGGTGTGAGCCACTGTGGCCAGCCGGAAAAATGAAATGTTAATGGATGATATCTTAAAGTTATGGATGATAACCTATGGGATTAATGAATTATATCTTAAAGGTTTTCTCCTTCCCAGCAACTCCGTTACCCAAGACAATGTATTTACATTTTAGTATTGGCCTTCACTGCCTTAGTCTATGGTGGGTATTTAAGGTCAATGTGGGAAATATTTGATATCTCAAATGAAAACCATACCAATCTAATATGGTATATGGCTTAGTTAAGACTCTTGATTACATGTAACAGAACTGTAATTCAAAATAGTGTGGACAAAAAGTTAATTAGAAAAATATGGGTGAGTTGGGCCTTAGGTGCATGCGGAATGAAGAATTCAGAATCCATCAGTACAATGTCCATCCCTTGTCTATGTTTCTTGTGATGTGTTTGACTTCACTCTTTCAAACCAACTTCCTTTGTGTGGAATGAAATGTAGTACCAGTTGTACTTGTGCTTTATAGCTTAACCCCCAGAGAGGGTCTAGCAACCTTCCCTGATGTCTTGGTTGAAAAGCATCCTGGGGGAATGGACTGCTGGCCTGGCTGATATCATGTACCCATTCCTAGACAAATTAACTCTGGCCAGAAACAAAGGACTAAGTGATTGGCATCCTCCACTTGAACCCCATGTTTGAAATTGATCTGTAGGGTGGGAGAATTCTGAACAGCAGAGTAATAAATATCCATTATATCTATGACTCATCCGCAGTCTATAAGCCTAATTTACCTGTGACCATGGTCATTCATCCTAAAGGAGGGGGCTTAATATCCTCTGTCTCTCTCCTAGAGTCCCTAAGTGTTATCCCTCTTCCCAAAATGCCCTTCCTTGTCTGACCTCTCTCTGGTTTAGGCAACACTCTGACCCATGTCCCACAGGTAAGCACTCCTTTCTCTGTGCTTGCATGGACTTTGCTCTTGCCACTCTCAACTACTGTAGTTCATTCAATAAATTCATTTACTCAGTCAACATCTGATGAGGTCCTCCTGTTACCAAACACTGTACTAGGATCTTTGTTATTGTGGTTTATCAACAGAGGTGACACATTGTGACCATATCTTCCATGAACAACTTAATATAGTTTCTTGAACTGAAATTTATACTCTCTTCTTTGTGAATTCTTTTGCCAAAACATGAAGCATGAAACTTTGGATTTCGTATCATCTTCTTGTGTTTCAGTTATCTACAGCAAGAAAAGCTTTGTACAGAAAAGGTTTGTCTGTGCAATACTCCCTTAAGGCGCCACTGGCCATCTGGTAGCACCTGCTCATATTTCAGGCATCAGACCACTCACACATTCATTCATCAAATATTTATTAAAAGCCTTCTATGTGCTGAATGCTGTAGCATGCTCTGGGGGCCCAGGAGTAAACAAGAGAGATACAGGGTATGACTGCATGCACTTACAGGGAATTACACAAACAGTTGTTAACAATTCTGCCAACCATTAGTTCCTTTTAGAAATGACAGAAGAAATCATCCTATTTCTGTATTTGCTTGGCATGCCAAGTCCATGCCCTGTATGTTTGGTAAATGCCATAGCAAGATCTCCAGATTACTTTTAGTCAGCCCAAGTGGGAAACAGAATATTTGTCCACTTGACCAAAAGGAACTCAAACTATAAAAACTCCTAAGAGCCCTCCAGCCCAATCTGCCTGCTTTTGTGAGAGAATCAGTAGGGCAGGCAGGGACCTTTAGAGTGATTGAATATGCAAATGATTTCCTCATCCAGAGCCAGAGGAAAGTAACTGCCAGTCACCCTGTTATGGGTTATCCTGAAAAGAACCTTCACCTACCAGGAAGCAGCTAGGTTATCAAGTGCTAGTAACTGTCATTAGTTTTCAGATAGGATTCTCAGAAATCAGAGGGTTGCTTAATTTGTATGCCGGGAAGAAAACCTCAATCACCTAGCTTAGCAGCTGGGGTGTGAAGTACATTTGCTTTCACCATTTAGACAACGGATAACTTAAAATGAAAAAACTTTAGTGTTCTTCCAAGGTTGCAGCATATCTCCCATGTAGCTTCCTTGGTCGGCATGGTTTGCCTACACTGTAACCCCTACTCCTTGGCACAGTCAGTTGAGCCATCCACACAGGAGGGTCAATGTCGCCATTTTGTTATTCTCATCCCCTGATAGTGGTGGTTCTCCTTGGTAGTCTTTTAGCCTGGGAATCACGTAGAAACAGAATCCAAGAGCTTCACAAAAGCATGGCAGTCACAGATTTAACTCTTCTTTTTCATAAACATAATTGACTCTTGGTAAAAACTAAATACATAAATTATTTCTATGTTTGAGGAAAGAGTTTGGTTGGCTTCCATTTCTTTAATCAACAAAATCTTTCTTGAATGATATTTCCTAATGGACATACAGGGATTTCAAAGTGGTCTAAGATGTGCTTCTAATCCTGTAAGAACTATATGACCATGGGTTCCATTTTTAAAAAAGGCCATTTGTGACTATTAAAAAAACAAAAAAAAAAGGTTGTTCTTTCAACATCCATTATTTAAGAATATACAATAAAACCAAAAGCTACAGTGAATCTAGTGAATTGGTAAATGAAATTTCAATTTATTAATCCCAATAATTCCTTTAGAAATCTGAAAGATACTGGTACATGCATATGTGAGACTTATTTTTACTCTGTCTACAGATAGCATTTGGGAGCATATGAGGGATTTGTAGACAAGTTGCAGTAGCTTAATCTACCAATCATGAACCATTGGCTTATCCAAACAGCTTGGTAACAGAAATTCCTTTGCAGTCTCCTTTCTTTTCCTCCCTTGAGTCATTCGACTCAAGTCAAAGCCCCACAGTAAGAGAGTTTAATGGGCAGGGCATCATGGCTTACATTCCCATCACAGTTATAAACCAGAAATGCAAGGCACTTTCCCACAGGGAAGTCAAAAGTTTACAAAGGATGAAACAGAAGATGAGTAGCCAGAAGAAAGCTATCCATTACAAACAACTTCAAAAGATCATTCATACATTTATTTAATCACATGTATTGGTGAATTCAATCATTAATTGTGACTGATAAAAGGAAATAAGCCTAGAAAAGTAAAACTTGAGGCAAGCACAAGGAAAACAGCCTATTCTAGCTCATGGAATATATTCCAGCCTGAGATGGCAGGCTTGCTGTACCTGGGACACAGGTGAGCAAGGAGGACCTCAACCCCGGGGAGTGATTATGCCCTGGCACCAGGCCCAGTTTCCTTTGCTCTCAAAGATACCACTGTTGACACACCTGAGCCAGACTGGGAACCTTGAGTTGTCTTATGGCAGCAATCATTGATTTGTGTTAATCACCCCTTTCCTCCTTTGATTCTCTCTTACTTTCCCACATGACTGCTATATCATGGATAGTTAATAAAAGCTTGAATGGAGGCATGAGTGAACAGGGGACTAGACTGGACAAAGGTGGGATTGAGGACTCTGACTACATTTTTTATTTGTTGAGTTAAAGGCTTCCCACACAAGAGGTGGTCCTACTCCAATGAATCAAAGTTCAGACTGTGCCTGGGACTTTTTCTGTTGTGTGAATCAGCCTTTACAGTGAGATCTGCTTTGTATCTACTCACCTATCACCTTTCAAAATACACACAGCCAACATCACCCTCTCGAGTACTAACCTTGCCTCAACACATCTTTATGGTGTGCCTGCAAAAACAAGGTATTACAGGAGATGCCCCAGAGGAAGCTGACAGTCTACCAGAGGATGCATAGATCTAGACAGAGGTATTCAATGGAAACAGCAGCAGTGGTGGCAGCACATGAAAAGGAGCAATTCTGATTAGCTGAGGTGGAACCTTCTGTGGAGATTATAGTGGGCTTCATAGAGGGAGTAGCCAAAAAATTCATAAAGGCTAAAAAATAAAAATTTTCAAAAAAAAATCTTCTGGGGAAGACAATCCAAGATGGCCAAATAGGAACAGCTCTGGATTGCAGTTCCTAGTGAGAACACAAAGAGTGAGTTATCACTGCATTTCCAAATGAATTTTTATTGCCCACAGACCAGGAGATTCCTGGGTGGAAAAGTCTCCAGCCATGAGTCTCCAGCATGGCTGTTTCAGCCGGTGCAGCAGGTCACCACACAAAAACTCACACAAATCTGGGTGCCACTTCAACTGGTGACTGGAACGCCTGGTAGACAGAGTCATCCATTCAACTGAAAAAAAGGGTGCTGAAACAGGGAACCAAGTGATCTGGCTCAGCAGGTCCCACCTCCACAAAGACCAGCAATCTCAAACGCTCTGGATTGAGAGTTTCACAGCAAGCACGGCTGGACCTGGGATGGTCCAGCTCTGTGTGGGGAAGGGCTTCTACCATTACTGAGGCAGTACACCACTATGGAGGCAGTCCGCCATTGCTGTGGCAGTCCGCCATTACCAAGGCATTATGCCATTACTGAAGCAGTCTGCCATTACCGAGGCAATCGCCATTACTGAGGGAGTCTGCCATTACAGACACAGCCTAATATTACTGAGGCACACCGCCATTACTGAGGCAGTTCTAACTATACCTTTATAAACAAAACCACAAGGAAGTTTTCACAGCAGCTGAGCAGAGCCCACGGCAGCTCAGCAATGCCTCTGCTGACAGACTGTAACTAGGCTACCTCCTCGCTGGGCAGGGCATCTCTGAAAAAATGCAGCAGCACATTAGGAACTTATAAATAAAGCTCCACCCTCCCAGGACAGAGCACCTGGGAAAAAAAGGCAGTTATGAGCTCTGCTGCAGCAGACTTAAATGTACCTGACCAGCAGCTCTGAACAGAACAACAGAGCTCACAGCTCAGCACTTGAGCTCCTATAAGGGACAGACTGTCTCCTCAGGCAGCTCCCTGACCCCCATATATCCAAAGAGATACCTCATAAAACAGAGCTCAGGCTGACATCTGGCACATCATTCTGGGACAAAGATAACAGAAGAAGAAACTGGCAGCAACCTTTACTATTCTGCAGCTGCTGCAGGGGATCCCCAGACAAGCAGAGTCTGGAGTGGACCTCCAACAGTCCTAAAGCAGAGGAGCGTGATGGTTAGAAGGAAAAGGAAAAAACAGAAAGAAATAACTTCACCATCAACAAAAAGGACGTCCACTCAGAGAACCCATCTGAAAGTCACCAACTGCAAGGACCACAGGTAGATAAATCCACAAAGATGGGAAGAAACCAGTGCAAAAAGGATGAAAACACCCAAAACCAGAAGGCCTCTCCTCCTCCAAGGGATCATAACTCCTCACCAGCAAGGGAACAAGGCTGGATGGAGAATGAGTCTGATGAATTGACATAAACAGGCTTCATAAAGTGGGTAATAACAAATTACTCTGAGCTAAAAGAACATGTTCTAACCCAATGCAAAGAAACTAAGAACCTTGAAAAAAGGTTTGATGAAATGCTAACAAGAATAAACAGCTTAGAGAAGAATATAAATGAATTGATGGAGCTGAAAACACAACATAAGCACGTCTCGAAGTATGCACAAGTTTCAATAGCCGAATAGACCAAGCAGAAGAAAGGATATCAGAGATTGAAGATCAACTCAATGAAATAAAATGAGAAGGCAAGATTAGAGAAAAAAGAGTGAAATGAACAAAGCCTCCAGGAAATATGGGATTATGTGAAAAGACCTAATCTACGTTTGATAGGTGTACCTGAACATGACAGAATGAATCCAAGCTGGAAAATATTTTTCAGGATATTATCGAGGAGAACTTCCCTAACCTAGCAAGGCAGAGCACCATTCATGTCCAGAAAATGCAGAGAACACCATAAAGATATTCCTCAAGAAGAGCAACCCCAAGACACATAATCGTCAGTTTCACCAGGGTTGAAATGAAGGAAAACATGCTAAGGGCAGCCAGAGAGAAAGGCCAGGTTATCCACAAAGGGAAGCCCATCAGACTCACAGAGAATCTCTCCACAGAAACCCTACAATGAGAAGGGAGTGGGGGCCAATATTCAATATTCTTAAAGAAAATAACTTTCAACCTAGAATTTCATATCCAGCCAAACTAAGCTTCATAAGCGAAGGAGAAATAAAATTATGAACAAGCAATTGCTGAGAGATTTCATCACCACCAGGCCTGCCTTACAAGAGCTCCTGAAAGACGCACTAAACATAGAAAGGAACAACCAGTATCAGCCATTCCAAAAACATACCAAATGGTAAAGAGCATCAACACAATGAAGAAACTGCATCACCTAATGGGCAAAACAACCAGCTAGCGTCAATATGGCAGGATCAAATTCACGCATAACAATATTAACGCTAAATATAAATGGACTAACTGCCCTAATCAAAAGACACTGACTGGCAATGTGGATAAAAAGTCAAGACCCATCGGTGTGCTGTATTCAGGAAACCCATCTCACATGTAAAGACACACATAGGCTCAAAATAAAGGGATGGAGGAAGATTTACCAAGAAAATGGAGAACAAAAAAAAAAAAGCAGGAGTTATAATCCTAGTCTCTGATAAAATAGACTTTAAACCAACAAAGATCAAAAGAGACAAGGGCATTTACATAATGGTAAAAGGATCAATGCAACAAGAAGGGCTAACTATCCTAAATATATATGCACCCAATACAGGAGCACCCAGATACATAAAGCAAGCTCTTAATGACCTACAAAGAGACTTAGATGTCCACACAATGATAGTGGTAGACTTTAACACTCCACTCTCAATATTAGACAGATCAGCAAGAGAGAAAATTAACGGGGATATCCAGGACTTGAACTCAGATTGGGACCAAGCAAACCTAATAGACATTTACAGAACTCTCAACCCCAAATCCACAGAATATACATTCTTCTCAGCACCACATCACACCTACTCTAAAATTGACCACATAATTGGAAGTAAAACACTCCTCAGCAAATGCAAAAGAACAGAAATCATAACAGTCTCTCAGACCACAGTGAAATCAAATTAGAACTCAGGATTAAGAAGCTCACTTAACTTTGAACCACACAACTTCATGGAAACTGGACAACTGGCTCTTGAATGTTGACTGGATAAACAATGAAATGAAGGCAGAAATAAAGATATTCTTCAAAACCAATGGGAACAATGACACAGCATGCCAGAATCTCTTGGATACATTTAAAGCAGTGTCTAAAGGAAAATTTATAGCAATAAATGCCCACATGAGAAACAAGGAAAGATCTAAAATGGACACGCTATCATCAAAATGGAAAGAGCTAAAGGAGCAAGAATAAGAAAACTCAAAAGCTAGCAAAAAAACAAGAAATAACTAAGATCAGAGCAGAACTGAAGGAGATAGAGATATAAAAAAAAAACCTTCAAAAAATTAATAAATCCAGGATCTGTTTTTTTTGAAAAGATCAACAAAATAGACCACTAGCCAGATTAATTAAAAAAAAAAGAAAAGAGAGAAGAATCAAATAGATGCAATAAAAAATGATAAAGGGAATATCACCACCAGTTCCACAAAATACAAACTACCATCAGAGATTACTACAAACAACTCTGTGCACATAAACCAGTAAACCTGGAAGAAATGGATGCATTCCTGGACATTTACATCCTCCCAAGCCTAACCCAGGAAGACGTCAAAACCCTGAATAGATCAATAACAAGGGCTGAAGTTGAGGCAGCAATTAATAGCCTACCACCCAACAAAAGCCCAGGTCCAGATGGATTCATATCCGAATTCTACCAGACATACAAGGAGGAGCTGGTACCACTCCTTCTGAGACTATTCCAAACAATCCAAAAGGGGGAATCCTTCCCAAATCATTTTATGAGACAAACATCATCCTGATACCAAAACCCGGCAGAGACTCAACAACAAAAGAAAACTTCAGGCCAATATCCATGATGAACACAGATGCAAAAATCTTCAATAAAATACTGGCAAAGTGATTGCAACAGCATATCAAAAAGCTTATCCATCACGATCAAGTAGGCTTCATCCCAGAGATGCAAGGCTGCCTCAACATATGCAAGTCATAAATCTAATCCACCACATAAACAGAACCAAAGACAAAAACCACATGATTATATCAATAGATGCAGAGAAGGCCTTCAACAAAATTCAACAGTCCTCTGTGCTAAAAACTCTCAATAAACTAGATACCAATGGAACATATCTCAAAATAATAAAAGCTATTTACGACAAACCCACAGCCAATATCATACTGAATGGGCAAAAACTGGAAGCATTCCCTTTGAAATCGGGCATTAGGCAAGGATGCCCTCTTTCACTACTCCTATTCAATATAGTATTGGAAGTTCTAGCCAAAGCAATCAGGCAATAAATAAATAAATAAAGGGTATTCAATTAGGAAAGGAGGAAGTCAAATTGTCTCTATTTGCAGATGATATGATTGTATATTTACAAGACCCCATCGTCTCAGCCCAAAATCTCCTGAAACTGATAAGCGACTTCAGCAAAGTCTCAGGATACAAAATCAATGTATAGAAATCACCAGCATTCCTATACACCAATAACAGACTTAAAGGGAGCCAAATCAAGAACCAACTCCCATTCACAGTTGCAACAAAGAGAATAAAATACCTAGGAATACAACTAACAAAGGATATAAAGGATCTCTTCAAGGAGAACTGCAAACCACTGCTCAACAAAATAAGAGAGGACACAAACAGATGGTGAAACATTCCATGCTCATGGTTAGGAAGAATCAATATTGTGAAAATGGCCATACTGCCCAAAGTAATTTATAGATTCAATGCTATCCCCATCAATCTACCTATGACCCTCTTCACGGAACTGGGAAAAAAAAAAAAAAAAAAAAACTTAAACTTCACATGGAACCAAAAGAGAGTCTGCATAGCCAAGTCAATTCTAAACAAAAAGAACAAAGCTGGAGATATGCTGCCTGACTTCAAACTATACTACAAGGCTACAGTAATCCAAACAACTTGGCACTGCTACCAAAACAGAGATATAGACCAATGGAACTGAACAGAGGCCTCAGAGGCAATGCCACACATCTACCACCATCCAATCTTTGACAAACCTGACAAAAACAAGCAATGGGGAAAGGATTCCCTGCTTCAAAAATGGTGTTGGGAAAACTGGCTAGCCATGTGCAGAAAGCAGAAACTGGGCCCCATCCTGACACCTTACACTAAAATTAACTCCAGATGAGTTAAAGACTTAAACATAAGACCTAACACCATAAAAACCCTAGAAGAAAACCTAGGCAAAGCCATTCAGGACAGAGGCATAAACAAGGACTTCGTAACTAAAACACCAAAAGCATTGGCAACAAAAGCCAAAATAGACAAATGGGATCTAATTAAAGTCCAGAGCTTCCACACATCAAAAGAAACAATCATTAGAGTGAACTGGCAACCAACAGAATGGGAAAAAAAATTTGCAATCTACCCACCTGACAAAGAGCTAATATCCAGAATCTGCAAAGAACTAAAACAGATTTACAAGAAAAAAACCCATTCAAAAGTGGGTGAAGGAAAAGATGAGGCCAACAAACATATGAAAAAATGCTCATCATCACTGCTCATTAGAGAAATGCAAATCAAAACCATACTGAGATACCATCTCACGCCAGTTAGAAAGGCAATCAGTAAAAAATCTGGAGACAACAGATGCTGGAGAGGATGTAGAGAAATAGGAACACTTTTACATTGTTGGTGGGAGTATAAATTAGTTCAACCATTGTGGAAGACAGTGTGGCGATTCCTCAAGGACGTAGAAATAGAAATTCCATTTGACCCAGCAATCCCATTACTGGGTATATATCCAAAGGATTATAAATTGTTCTACTGTAAAGACACATGCACACAAATGTTCACTACAACACTGTTTACAATAGAAAAGACCTGGAACCAACCCAATTGCCCATCAATGATAGACTGGACAGGGAAAATGTGACACATAAACACCATGGAATACTATGCAGCCATAAAAAATGATGAGTTTGTTTCCTTTTTAGGGATATGAATAAACCTGGAAACCATCATTCTCAGCAAACTGACATAAGAACAGAAAGTCAAACACTGCATGTTCTCACTCATAGGCTAGTGTTGAACAATGAGAACATATGGACACAGGGAGGGGAGCATCACACACTAGGGTCTGTTGGGGTAACTAGGGGAGGGACAGCAGGGGTTAGGTAGTTGGGGAGGGATAACATGGGGAGAAGTGCCAGATATAGGGGATGGGGATAAAGGCAGCAAACCACATTGCCATATATGTACCTTTGCAACAATCCTGTATGCTCTTCACATGTACCCCAGAACCTAAAGTGAAATAAAATATATATATATATATATATATATATATATATATTTTTTTTTTTAAATGTCTTCTAGGCCAAATAGTGCCTTAACTTTAACCTGTACTCTTTGTAGGTACTTAATTTAAAGTGGAAATGTACTTGGAAGAGGTAACACACTGCATTACTTATTTGTTGTAATTTTTGTATATTTTTTATATATTAGAGAATGAATTCATTTATTAAATCGGTCCTTCAGAGGAATTGGGTAGTGAACATAGAGAAATAGTGCCAACAGGAGAGCTTAAATATTCATCTTTCTTCTGTGCATCCAGATACCACTGTGGTTAAGGAGCAGACTCTTAGAGAGTAAGCGGTGCTAAGGTTAAAGCCTGTTTTTCTGTTTTGCTGGCTGTATGGCACTGGGGAAATCACGGATTCTCCCTAAGTCTCAATTCCTTTATCTGTAAAATAGGGATAATAATGGTACATACCTGATAGAATTATTGTAGGAATCAAAGAAGATGGCATATATAAAATACTGTGTTGATTCTCAGTACACAACAAGTGTTCAGTAAGGGCTACAGAATAACAACAGGAGAGGAGGAATGAAAGGTGATGGTGATGACGACAACAGTGACTTTGGATTCTGACGACGTGAGTGGCAATCATGGCTCTATTGCTTACCAACCATGAGATAGTCACTTTAATTTAGTCTTCTACTGCATATCTGCCCAAACCTCTTAAGGCTTTTGTGAGAACTGAATGACAGGTGCCTGGCACATAGTAAGCACTCCAGATAGGTAGGTCTGACCTAAGGAGCTGCAGAGACACGCACTCTTCTCTGGAAAGGACTGGCCTTTTCCTGTGTCTTAATGGCTCCCTAGGCCTTTTGCTGGATAGCGAGACTTTCATCAAAGGGCAGTGCCTTAGATAAAAGGCTGGGTCAAAAAGAAGTGGCCGGTTAGGCAACCTTCATCCATAAGCTAAGAAAAATTATAGGATGGTGAGAGGACATTACCCCATCTCACAAGGGAATCAGAAACTGCTGAACAAGGTTAAAATAAGAAGCCTGGCCCACACCTATAATCCCAACACTGTGGAAGGTTGAGGCAGGAGGATCACTTGAACTCAAGAGTTTGAGACCAGCCTAGGCAACATAGCAAGACCCCCATCTCTACAAAATATATCTATATACGTACATATATATTTATATATGTACGTATATAGATATATAATTTTATTTTATACAATTAGTTGGGTCTGGTGGTGCACACCTGTAGTCCCAGCTACTCAGGAAGCTGAGGTGGGAAGACTGTTTGAACCTGGGAAGTCAAGGCCGCTGTGAGCTGTGATCACACCACTGCACTCCAGCCTGAGTAACAGAGTGAGACCCTGTCTCAAAAATATTAATAAATAAGAGCCCTGACAGGTTTGTGAGGCTGGGCACTTCTCTGTGTCTTGGGCTGGCTCAACAGCTGCCCTGGAGGGAAATACAGCAAATCCTTAAAAACAAGCAGGGCCTCAGTGGTTGTCTTTGCAGCCAGCAGGACCCATGTGCCCCTCTCCACAGCCCCTCCTCCTCCAGCTGAAGGAAGGATCCCAGGGGACACGTAGCTAGAAAGAGCAGGGTCACCTCTTCATGAAAAGAGGAAGACAGAGGACCAAAATCACAAGAGGAAGACAGAGGACCAAAGTCACATGCTTGGCAGGAAAGAACACAGAACCAGGAAGGGACATTACAGGAGGAGGTGGCTAAGAAGCCCCAACAGAGGAACAAGAGTCAAACTTCATTGCTGGGGCCTGGGGGGTGTGATTAAACCGGCAGCAGGGTCTCCGAGCCATTGCAGAGGGATCGTTAGTGCTCAGACCCCACTGCCGTTTATATCTGAAATGAGTTTGGATTTAGAGACCCAGCGCTGATACCAGCAGAGTGGGGCAAAAAGAAAAAAAATTAAAAATAAAAAAAGAGACCCAGCGCTGAGCTGAGTGGTGTGGATCAGGAGTGTAAGTCGTGAAGCTCACGACTTAATCAGGGGCATGAACACAGCTGACAAATTATAGTGTGATTTGTCATTATCTCAGAGCTTGGCAAGTGTTTGTCCCTGAAAGAATCAATACCTGGAGGGAAAAGGGCCATATTTTTAGAAACTCTTGGATGGGTAATTTATTTCAAGTGAGTAGAGAGTTTATTTATGTTGGCACCCCCTCAGATCCAATGGACAGTATATTTACACAAAGCCAGAAAATGCTATCATTTCTTCGAATCAATTTGCCCCTTTAAACAGCTGTACCTTGTAGCTTTCAGTAATAAACTCACACCCCTTGCTAAAAGCTCTACTGAGAAAAACATTTCCAATCCCACCTTTAGCACTGCTGCCTTCTGTTGGGATGGAATATTACATGTCTCAACACTTTTCCACAAAGATTCTGTTTTCTAAGGCACAATTAAGATGGGCAGGGCAGGTTATGTTAGCCCCATTCTACAAATGAAGAAACAGAGGCTCGTAAGTTGAAAGTAGTACTAGTCAATGTAGACGGGAGTCAGAAAGCAAGCTCTCCCACCTGTAGCTGTGTTTTGCCCCCATTGGACTAAAAGAGCTTGTACAACAGAAATGCCTTTAAAAAGTAAAGAATCAAGAACGTGTTTAAAATACTTAGGTCTGCAGTTGAACTTGGATTCAAATCCCAGCCCATGAGATTTAAATAGGTTTGAACATGGGCACAGATTTCCCATCTCTACAGAGAGACAAATTAAAGTTCCTGCTTCCGAGAATGATTGTAAGCTTGAAAATGAATAACATATATAAAATTTTCATTGCCGTGTCTGGCAGAAATAAGAGTCCAGTAAATGCTATTTATTTTGTTCTATTAGCTACTATTTTCACAGCATTTTTATAATAATAGCAAAACAAATTAAAACACTGTACATATTCAGTAGTGAAATGATTAAAGGAAATATGGTCAGTTTTGTTCCTGGACCAAACTGAGGGTTGGGCTGCTATTTCTTGTGGCCCAATAACAAGATGCAGATGAACTGGGGAGGAAGAGTTTTTATTTCTGTAACCGGTTTACAGGGAGGCTTGGAAATTATTGCCAGACCAACTCAGAATTACAGTTTTCCAGAGCTTATCTGCTTTCTGAGCTATATGTCTACCTGTAAGCATGCATTCATCAAAAGACATAAGTGATTAACTTCTTTTAATCTGTTACCAAAGTCTGAGTCCTAAAGACTTACTTCTGGAGCCTCAGTAAATTTACCTAATCTAAATGGGTCTAGGTACTGTAGCGATTACCTTATCTTGTCTCCTGCTAAATCATAAGTGTTAAGGGAGTCTTTTAGACCCCAATAAACTTGTTTGTGGAGGCCTGGGGAGTTTCTTCAGATCCCCAGTGAAACTTGTTTAATCCTGAAAATTCCTGTTTAGAATTGCTTTGTTATCTCCTCACGCTTCAAGGCCCAGGAAAGGTCTAGGCAACCTTGCTGGGATCTTTATTACACACCAGCCTTTGTATAAGGACCCTGGCTCAGTCAGTTTTTAATGTTTAACCTGGCTACTCAGTGCTGGGACAGTTGTAATGGAGGCCTGCCTTAGTGAGGCCTGGCCTGCCACATATTATACGGTAGGTTTCTGTGCATATTTAATAAAGATATAGAAAAATTTAATAACGTGAAAATGTTCAAGATCTATGAACACTGAATTTGATTGTTAAAATGTATAAATGCACATGTATATGCCTATACTAATATATGTGGATGTGGAGACACACACACACACGCATATATATATATGTGTGTTTTTTTTTTTTTTTAACAGAATCTTGCTCTGCCACCCAGTCTGGAGTGCAGTGGTGCGATCTCAGCTCACTGGAGCCTCCACCTCCCGGGTTCAAGTAGTTCTCATGCCTCAGCCTCCTGAGTAGCTGAGATTACAGACAAGCACCACCATGCCTGGCTAATTTTTGTATTTTTAGTAGAAACAGGGTTTCACCATGTTGGTCAGGCTGGTCTCAAACTTCTGACATCAGGTGATCTGCCCACCTCAGCCTCCCAAAGTGCTGGGATTACAGGTGTGAGCCACCCTGCCTAGATGATGAATATATATTTGTAAAACCCTGGACATATTACATGTACAAGCATTTTAGCTGTGGATCTCTCTACGTGGTAGGATTTGTAATGCCTTTTTTTAATCATCTATTTCTGTGGTGTCCACTAGCCACTTGTAGCTATTTAAGTTTAAATTAATTAAAATCAAATTAAAATTTTTAAGAAAACAATTCCTTAGTCAAACTAGCAAACTTCAAGTGCTCAGTAGCCACACGTGATTAGTGGCTCATACTGTAGCACAATGCAGACTCAAAACAGTCCACCATCGCAGTAAGTTCTGTTAGATCTGAGCTACAGCCCCAGACCCAGGCAGGTCAGAGAAATGCAATCAGCGTAGTAACCTCCCTCTGTCCTGCATCAAACTTTTCATTAGCATTTGCTTTCTCTTCCTTAATGAGGACTTAATTCTTTTTTTCTGACACATTACAACTATCAAAGTGTGACAAAGCAGGGATTACCTTATTTGCAATGGTTCTAACAGTGATTAGCCCTCCCAGTGATCCTATTAAGACGAGATCCCTCTGAATTAATAAACTCACAGAGTCCTCTCTCTCACAGGAGGTACAATTCGAGCCAGAGCTTTTCCACAATACCATCGTGTGTGAGAAACCCAACAACCACCTCAACAAATTTAAGGGTTATATGTAAGTATCTCATGTTCCATGCTGCTAGTAAGTATCTCCACTGCAGCTAGAAAATATATTTTATATTTTGGAGAAATGACCAAACAGATAAGCGTCTTCATCCTGAGGAATTTTATTTTTTGTGTGTGTGATAAAGAAGGACTAGAGAAATTTAAATTGGGAAACTTTCTATTTTTGTTGTTGTTGTTGTTGTTGAATGATAATTATCTTGCAGGGTTAAATTCACCAGTGTTTTATTAAAAAACAACAACACCAACAACAAAAACCTTTGTAACATAGCATCAAAATCAAGATTGTGCTCTGATTCAGGAAGGTGAATATGAATTAATTAAGATCATTTTTTTAAGTGCCTGTATTGCGTTGTAAGTAAGAACAATAACTTTAGAATTTGGCAGATCTGGGTTTGAATAGGGGTTCTGCAAATTACAAGCTATGTGACCTTGGGTAAATTAATTCACCTCTCTGAGCCTGTTTCCACATTCAAAAAAATTAAATTCTAATATCAATATCAAAGGGTTTTTCTTTTCTAAGATTAAGTGACTTAGCATACACAAAACCCTTACCACAGCAACTAGTAGAGAGGAAACATTCAGTTAACAGTGGCTTCTGCTATTAGGATTATTGTTATTCTTATTCCTCAACTTTGGTTCAGCCTAAGAATTTTACTGTGATTCTGCTCCCATATCAGACCACTAGTCTCGCAAAATAAAGAGCCATAGTAACAGATGTGAGTAAATGCCCTTAAACAGTGCTTTTCTACAGGAGTGTCCAATCTTTTGGCTTCCCTGGGCCACACTGGAAGAATTGTCTTGGGCCACGCATAAAAAACACTTAACCCTAACAATAGCCAATGAGGAAAAAAAAAAAAAAAAAACCTCATAATATTTTAAGAAAGTTTATGAATTTGTGTGGGGCCATGTTCAAGCCACCCTGGGCCGCATGTGGGCCGTGGGTCCGACAAGCTTGCTTTGACAGCTTTTAGAGGACTTCCAGAGAGCATTATCTCACATAATCTTCACAACAACCCCAGAGCACGAATATCATGACTTGGATTATGATTATCTGAGACTTTATACATTTAAAGGATCTCCCAAAGTCACACAGCAGGTATAAGACAAAGCCAGGACTCATATGGGGGTCTTTTGACTCCAACACCTGTGTGCTTTCCATAGCCATCCATTGAGGAGCTCAGCCACGTTACACCAACTTCTCCACCTGTAGGGCTTGGAATGAGGCTTAGCAGCTCCCTGAAATGCAGCTGTCTTTGCTTTCCTCTGCCCACATGTCCTCAGGTCATGTGGGATATCATGAGGAGAAATAGAAAGGAGAAACAATAAGAACAATACCAGAGAAACTGTAGGTTTTGTAGGCAAATTACTTCTAAAATACAGAGTGAGCAGGAGACAGGCAGAGAAGGGCCTGAGGTTGTCAGAAAAGGACTTTGCGGCAGAGGAGAGGTAAAGCCTGTCACCTGCTCTGAAGAGAAAGGTGTCCCTTGTGCCTTAGGTTTTTGAACTTGATTGATCCCAAATCACTCATGCCTTGAGTCACTCTCCATATCCTCTTAGAGAACAGCCTTATTGCTAGACTTCTGTTTAGGATCTTTCTCCCCCGAACAGCTCAGGCCAAGAGCCAGGCTTTCTCAGTTTTCAACCTGGGCTCGACCTGCCCCTCTCAGACAGATTCCAGGATAGAACTCTCCCAGCGTCATTCAACCCCAGCACCTCCTCTTCCTGGTTGCTGCTCTGGGAGACCTGTCCTTCCTCCACCTGCCTGGGACTCACGGGTGAGTCCGAAAGTCCAGTTGGGCAATTGAGTAGCTAACCCATGGAATGAAAGAGAATTCCTTGCTGCACTCCTGCATCCTTGCTGCACTTAGCAAAGAGAACACCCTCAGGCCTGGCACCCACAGATTGTCTGCACCTTCTTCCTGAGCAAACCCACTGGTCTGATGCCTCTGGGTTTCCCAGAAGCTCCTGTGAGCCTCATTAATTTAGAAGCTCCCTGAGGCCACATAGGCTGGCTAGAAGATGAATAGCTTTTAATGATCTGTTTGAAGGTTAGAGGTGTCAGATTTGAAAATGTGACTTTTGAACAAAAGAATCTCTCCAGAGCAGCGGTTCTCCACCAGGGGCAGTCCCCACCACCACCACCGCCACTACCATCACCACTCCAACCAGGGGACATTTGACAATGTCTGAAATCATTTTTCTTGCCACAACTGGGGAAAAGTGCTGTTGGCATCGAGTGGGTAGAGGCTAGGGATGCTACAGTACACAGCAGCAGCATGCCCAACCCTAGCATAGAATTGTGTAGTCCAAAATTTTAATAGCACCAAGGCTGAGAAATGCTAGTCTAGAAAAAATACAATAGAGCATCCTTGTAAACCAAGAGCGCTAATAGACAGCAGCTATAAGATAGCAAATCCTTTTCTACCATTCTTTGAAAAAGGAACATTATGACTAAGAAAAGTAGCAGCCTCTCTCATATGCTATCACTTGAGAACATTCGAAAATCATTCTTGAAACTGCAAGTTACTGACAGTGAGGCAAGCAAGATTCATTAGCCCAATATTAACTCCACAGCCAGCCTCCTCCTTAATATACAGAGGGAACAATGGCGGGTCCTGAACCTCAGTCATTCTTAGACCACCTTTATGATTTTTATCATATTCAGTAAAATCTATTTTATCTACCAGATTTTTAATTATCTTTTTCTAAAATTTATTTGAAAAGGAAAATTTATATCACTGGGCCCTATGGGAAACCAGGATCACTTGCTATATTTAAAAAGGTAAAAATTAATACAATGAAATCAAAACAGTTATATTGTAACTACAAATTATTATTTGCTATAGCATTTTTTGCATTAAAAAGTAGGATAGACAAACATTAGAATTGGGTCAAGACTATACCAGCATGAAATGAAACATCTTCCTTGACATATTCAGCAGAATTGAAAACAGAAATGACTCTCTGATTTAGTGTGAGTGAGTGCGGTAGCACTTTAGGTATCCTAATGTAGTGAAAATCTCAATAGGGTAGGTGTCTGGGACCTAGATTCCCTGGTCTTAGGATGTCCCATGTACTAAGTGTATAGCCTTGGAAAAATCTCTGCCCCTCTGAGCTTCCATTTGTTTCTTAAGGAAAAATAATCACCCTGCTGACTTCCCAGACCCACAAAGAGCCAAACAAAATTATGTAAGTAAATGTAGTTTGTAAGCACAGTGAGGAATCATTAGCATTAAAAGGAATATTGAGTGACAAGATAGCACTCTGAGGCCAGACTAGTTCTGAATCCTCATTTTGCCATTTCCTGGCTTTATGAACTTGCCTCAGTTTTCCTGTCTATAAAGTGGGTATGATAATATGCCCTATCTTACAAGGTTGTCATGAGGCTTGAGTGGAAAAGGTTTATAACTGGACTTAGAGATAAGATGTATTAAATAATTATAAGTTTAGAAAAAAAGCTCTAAGAGTTCAGATTATTATTTTTCTGTTTGCCCCAATGTTTTTGGAAATTATATTTAAGCTTACTGAAAATCTCAAAGGCATGGCATCAGGACAGAGTAAATAAAGGCCAGGCCCCAGGTAATAACTAGAGCCGGGGATTGGATTCATAAGTTTCTAGTGTGAGGTGGAAAACTGCAATGCTCCCTGAGGCTAGAAGAAGGAAGAAACTATCTCTACGTTTAGGATCTGCCTCCCAATAAATTGGGCAAAGGGCCACTCCTGTGAGGCCTATTTTATAAGCTATTGAGCAAGTAAAAGCTGTTACAGGAGAGAGGCCGAGTGAGTGATGTGGCTCAGAACAAGAGACACCCACAACCTGCCCTTCCTTTCTTTACCATTCTTACCTGTCCCATGGTATGAAAAGCAAGACTACCTGGAGGATCCTACAGACTTGGAAGTGCAGCTGGTGCAACTCTGGTCCCCAGAAGCTGAGTGACAGTGAGCATGTGAACACTGCCAATCCTCCTAAGGCCAGAAGCCAGTTTCCCTGCACTTTACCCCAAAACAATTTTGTTTGTTTGTTTGCTTTTTAAAGTTTATTAAGAAAGTAAAGGAATAAAAGATTGTTACTCCATAGCAGAGCAGCCCCAAGGGCTGCTGGTTGCCCATTTTTATGGGTATTTCTTGATTATATGCTAAACAAGGAGTGGATGATTCATTAGTTTCCTGGTAAAGGCATGGGCAATTCCCAGAGCTGAGGGTTTCTTTCCTTTTTAAACTATATAGGGTAACTTCCTGACATTGTCATGGCATCTGTAAACAGTCATAGCTTTGGTGGGAGTGTAGCAGTGAGGACAAGCAGAGGTCACTCTCATCACCATCTTGGTTTTGGTGGGTTTTGGCCGGCTTCTTTACTGCAACCTGTCTAAAAACATTTTGAATGTGAGAATTGAAGCCAAGGCTTTTTCAGCAGAGCTCTGCATTTTATGTTGGTAAATGGCAATTTTTTCAGGGTGGACAATTCCCTTCTGATGGTCTAGCTCCCACCCAGGCCTCCTAGGAGCAGTGAAGAGATCGGCCCTTGAACATGAAGGAGATTAGATTCTGAGCTACCATCATTCTTCTGAAAAACAGAAGAAGGATCATGTTCACTTACCACTTCTAGTTCTGTGACACTACCCAGTGACAGAACGGAGAGGCCACCCAACCACCTCCTGTCTTTTATTCATCGTCTCCAGGGAGCATCCTGACAAGACCAGGACTGGATTTGGCTGTGAGAGTCTTCTGCTTCGAGGCTGCACCATCAGAAACACCGAGGTGGCTGTTGGCATTGTCATCTATGCAGGTCATTGTCTCTGGGTAGTTTCCTTTGTCTGAATTTTCCTTTATCCTTCCTCCTCCATCCCCTCCTCCAAATCCATCGTCAGTCAGTGGGAACTGACAACAGTTCATAGTAACTTCCCATTTCTCAGCTAAGCAAATGGAGGCTGGGAATCACAGCAGTTCACTCAGTCTGCAGGAGACATAATGAGATTCCAACTTAATATCACTCATCTGCACAAGACAGGGAAAGGGATTCACACTCAATCATCCCAATGGTTTTGTGCTACTAACTAAAGCCAGAATGAAGTGTATCTTCTTGAGCCTGTGGAATAACCTCACCAAACCTAACGACTTCCCCTTTGGAGCCTCAATTTCCTCATTTGTACAGTGGGGAGAATATTTGTATCTGCCTCATAGAGTGTTTGTAAGGATCAAATTACTCAACACATGAAAAGCATCCAGCACTGCCTATAGCAAAGTGAGGGCTCAGTGGGTTTTAGTTGTTTTGTAGTTACATTTTTACGATTATCTTTATTTATTTTTATGGCTCCAGATATGGAGGTCTATCTCTCCTTCCTACTTTGATTCTGCTTTCCAATGAAAAAAGGTAATGTAGCTCTTCTCACAGTGAAATCTGAAGTCTTGGAGGGCAGTCTTGGGACTGCTGTATCTCTAGTTCTTATCGCCAGTGTGCCTATGCATTCAGTGCACCTGCTGTTACATGAACCTAAAGACTTCTGCCACAACAGAGGAAACGCGGTCTCTGTGGAGTGTCTTCCTTTGCTGGAAAACTCCAGAATGTGTTTCCTTCTGAGTCTTCCATTCACTGGGACACTTTGGAATAGTTTGCTTATTTGCTTTTTTGTTTGGTTTGTTTTGTTCTCCATAGAACCCCACTTCTGATGGACATAGAAGAGCATTTTAATATCCATCAACCATAAGATTTACTCTTCGGGACTGTCAAGGAGAAACAGGTCTTTTTAAAAATAATGTCACAGTCTAGCTAGGTTTCCCTAATTTAGGAGAGGGGGGTTATATTTGTCAGTTTAAATGACTTATTTCCAAGGTCTTTAGCAATGGAGTTCAACACCATCTGGTAAACCTATTGAAAATGAACACTCCAGCAATCTCCACTCTACTAAAAAAGAAAATAGTACTAATAGCCACATAGGTTTGAGCTTTGCTTCTCTGCCTGAATAGAAATAAGGAAGAAACATAAGTAGGTGATGGGAGTGGTATATAAGGTGGCAGATGTGGAGTGTTAACCATGGCTCCGGCTAGTCAGGCTGCCTTGGGGTAAAATCCATTCATATTCTGCATATTCCTGAACAAGATGGTTGAACTCTCAATGCAAGAGAGACTAATAGTTCCTATTTTGTAGCTTTATAAGGCTCAAATGAGGTTATCTGTGTAAAGGGCCTAATACAACAGTTGGAATACATCAGGTCCTCCAAAGTATGAGAAAAGATACCAGTTATTATCTAGAGCTGAGGTTCTCATCTTTGGCACCATTGACATTTTGGTCCATATTATTCTTTGTGACGGGGGCTGTCCTGTAGGGTGTTTAGCATCATCTCTTTCCTCTACCCAGAAGATGCATTAGCACCCCTCACCAAGTCAGACAACCCCAGATTTCTCAAGATGTTGCCAAATGTCCTCTGGGGACTAAAATCACTCCTGGTTGAGAGCAATGGTCCAGAATTCTCATTTCTTCCTTGACATTATCAGTAAACAAAATAGGGCTTCAGAGTCAAAGGCCCAAAAAGGCCAAGGTGAGATTTACAAAAGAAATAGGTCCAATGTAGAAGTATATGCGCCTCACAGCAAATATTGAGTACCAGAAACTGATTTAGTACTTTGCGTATATTGATTTATTTTTCCACTTCATACACCACAATCATCTCCCATTTTTCAGATGAGTAATTGAAGTACAAAGAGATTCACTCACCCAAGTTCACATGTCTACTGAGTTGAACTCTCTGTAACCCCAGGTCAGGTATCCACAGAGCTGACCTCTGTCTGACTCTAGAGTCCACACTCTTATCCACTGTCCCATACTGCCTCCCGTTGAACCCAACTCTTTCCAAAAGGGTGGAGGGGTCTCAGAAGGCAAGGATCAGGTGGGCGAAGGGGATAGTCCCAGGATCCCTGAATGGAGTGACCTTGAGAGGCAGGCAGAGAGACTACAGGCCCAGGAGTGCTGCCGGAACACCCCCCCCCCACAATTACACACACACACACACACACACATACAACTACAGCAACTTGAGTCGAATTTTGGGAGCCTAGAGTTTGTTCACTCCTCCTATTTCATTGCTACTTTAAAACCACAAGGCAACCACCTAAACAGCATTAAAGCCATTTGCTTTTGGAGCTGATGTACTGATTTTCTTTAATTTTGGACAGAAAATACGTGACTGGCATTTTTTTCACTTTGACTGCTGAGGAGTATGGCACTGTAGCTAACATTCAGCAGCCCCAAAGCAGAGGCTCTGTCTAAAGACAAAGTCTGCATTTGACCCTCAGCTCTTAGGTGTGTGACCTTGGGTCCCAGGGGTTGGTGAAAGGAGAAATACACCGGCAATCTGAATCTTAGGTTTGCATTGTGACTCTGATGTTGACTTATTCTTTCACTTCGAGCAGATCTTTTTTACCCTCTAGCCCTCAGTTTCCCTTGTTGGGAAGGAAGGTGACCTGAAGAGATTGGTAGTTTTCAAACTTTGTCATTCTTTCTTTGACCAAAATTGTATGCAAAACTACAACATAGGAGTGGAGCTGCCCAGGGTTAGTGCTGAGGTGGGGACGTTTGGTCCTTAATGCTCTTGCACAGGCAACACCAACAACTTAGGCATGACCAAAGATTTAAGTAGGGAAACTACTGGTCCTAGGCACTGTCTTACCACAGGGCTTTTACACATACAGTTCCCCAGCCTAAAACACTGCAGCAAACTCCGCTCTGCCTTCAGGCCTTTCTTCAACGTCATCTCCTTGGAGAAGCTTTCCCTGAGCAGGCTTTCCAACACCATCTCTTATCCACCTTGGCCTTTGGTTTACTGTGTATTAATTATGTCACAGGACTTATTAATAATGATAATTATCCTTTCTGTCTTCTTGCATATCTTCACTAGAATGGGAATCCCATGTCTTGCCGTTGTATCCCACTGCTAGCCCGTAACAGGCAGAATAGAACCTTTGTGTAAATTAGAAAAAGGCAGCAAGCTTCCTTAAGACAGCTTACTATCATTTGCCAGAACTCTGTTCATAATAAACTTACAAATCTTTGGCAACTGCAGAATGAGGACTACCCTCTGGAGTTGTGCAGGACACAGCCTGTGCATGGGAACTCTGTCAATGCCCACCGCAGTATCTGGCATGCATGTAGGGGATGCTCGCTGAGTACCTGCTGGTAAATTATGTGAGGCCTCTACAGCTGTTCTCAGCAACCTTCTGAGACAGGGAAAGTTCCGGTTAAAGAGTGAATCCTCAGGCCGGGCGCGGTGGCTCAAGCCTGTAATCCTAGCACTTTGGGAGGCTGAGGCGGACGGATCACGAGGTCAGGAGATCGAGGCCATCTTGGCCAACATGGTGAAACTCCGTCTCTACTAAAAATACAAAAAATTAGCTGGGTATGGTGGCGTGTGCCTGTAGTCCCAGCTACTCGGGAGGCTGAGGCAGGAGAATTGCTTGAACCAGGAGGCGGAGGTTGCAGTGAGCCAAGATTGTGCCACTGCACTCCAGCCTGGTGCCTGGCAACAGAGTGAGACTCTGTCTCAAAAAAAAAAAAAAAAAGTGACTCCTCTCTTTTATCTTAAGCTCCTGTGAGAAGAGCTGAGGGAATGGTCTAAGACGTAGGCAGATGGGAGCTAAGGGACTGATTTCCTCATTTTCTCTCAAAGGCCATGAGACAAAAGCCATGCTGAACAACAGCGGCCCCCGGTACAAACGCAGCAAGATTGAGCGGCGCATAAACACAGACATCTTCTTCTGCATTGGGATCCTCATCCTCATGTGCCTTATTGGAGCTGTAGGTATGGGATGTTCTGGAAAGAACAAGAACACAGTAACCAATTTCTTTGGGCAAGTTTCCTCACTTGTAAAGTAGAGCTAAAAAAATGTAAAGCCTACCCTGCCTACTTCAATGGGATGCCAATGAAATGAAAAGGCAAGAGAAAATCTCCTAAAAGTAGTATGTGCTCTTTAACTATTTTTAATATCATCTGATATTTATTTGCTCAAGAAATATTTACTGAACACAGGCGCTCTCATAGCATGGGAGGAAAACAAGATGAATCAGTCATAGGACTGGTCCTCAAAGAGCTCATAGTCTAGCAAGAAGGAGAACCAAATCAGTAATGCAATCTGTTCCACTCACACTGGGCTGCACACTGGGACTGTGTTTGTTTCCCATTGCCACTGCCAAACATGAACACACAGTGATTTAGAACAACACAAATGTATTATGCTACATCTCTGGAGATCAGAAGTTCAAATCAATTTCAGCAGGTTAAAGCAGGAGTCCCTAAAACCTGGGCCAATGAGCAGTACCTCCTGCCAGATCAGCGGTGGCATTAGATTCTCACGGGAGCGCAAACCCTATGGTGAACTGCTCATGTGAGAGATCTGGATTGCACGCTCCTTATGAGAACCTAATGCCTGATGATCTGTCACTGTCTCACATCACCCCTAGATGGGACCATCTAGTTGCAAGAAAAGAAGCTCAGGGTTACCACCTATTCCACTATGGTGAGTTGTATAATTATTTCACTATATATTACAATGTAATAATAGAAATAAAGTGCACTGTAAAGGTAATGCACTTGAATCCTGAAACCATCTCCCCCTCCCCACTAACTGTGGAAAAATTGTCTTCCACAAAACCAGTCACTGGTACCAAAAAGGTTGGGGACCACTGGGTTAAAGTCAAGGTATCAGCAGTGCTGGTTCCTCCTGGAGGCTCTGAGGGAAGGATCTATTCCTTTTCTTTTTCAGTGTCTAGTGGCTGCCTGTAGTCTTTAGTTTGTGGTTCCTTCCTCCGTCTTCAGAGTGCCCCACCCCAATCACTGCCTACATTTTCCTCTCCTCATCTGCAGCAGTAGTTCTCCCTGCCTTTTACAAGACACTTGTGATTACATCATTGGGCCCACCTTTATAATTCTTGAAGAGGTAGCTTCTAGAGCTGATTCTCAAGCAGAGTAGACATTTGCCAGAGGAGGAGGGTGGCAGAGCCAAGTGTAGGGGCTGGACAGGGCAGGCCACTGTGAGCAGAAAGAGAGAGACCACCCATAGCCACAGGAAAATCACAAGCAAAGCACAGAGGCAGAAAGGAAAATCATTTTGTGCAGAGGGGCAGTTGGCTGTTGGGTGTGGCAAGAGTAAGACCAAGAATGGAGACCTTAGCAGAGCCAGCCTATGGCCCGAGTTGAGTGAGAAGCACCATGAGAGGTGGAGACAGGAGTGATCTGGAGCCCTTTAAATTGATCCTCAGAGTGTAGGTAAAGAGGGGCCTACACTCCCGCCCCATCTATAGTCTTATTCTAAGAATGGTTCTCAGGATGCTATAGGAGATCCCAAAAAGATCCAGGGACAATCAAGAGAAAAACTCATATCCTGAGTCCAGAACCACAAAGACCCCAAACCAATGAGCAGCAGTGTGCTGTTTCCTTGCCTTAGTCAGAAATGGTACCTGTTGCTGTTGTTAGAAACACAGTATCTGAAAAGCTGAGTGCTTCCTGGGGGCTCAGAGAGACTATGTGGATAGATGGATAGATGGATGAATAGATGTGTGCCACTACAGTGATGATGATGGGATTGAGTCTTGTGGGTGGCCTGGAGTTCTCAGGTGTGTCTAATAGCACTTCCCTTGAGGCTGGCTCACAGCTGTAAGGAGAGCACCTGGGGAGGGGAAGCAAGGAAACAAGCCATTGTCTCACTCCCACCCTCCCCCCAACCCATGTGGCCACCTCTGTGTCCCCAAGATGCTGCAGGAACTGCTGCTTTTGCTTCAGAACAGGGTTTTTTCAGGGCATAGCAGAGTGAAAAGGACATTTGAGATCATCTCACTGTGTCTCCAGAGAAAGAAAGTTAATGATTAAAAGGTCATAGGGCAAGATAAGGCACAGGCAAACCAGAATCTGCTTGGCAGATTCGCCAAAACAATAAAGAAATGAAGAAATATCATGGGGGAGGGTCAGAATTCTATTCTATCTGAGATAACAATTCATACACAGGACTGTGTTGGTGCCTAATTAAAGCACGGCCCTATAGAAGATGAAATCTCTCAAATTAGCACTATTCCACAGTTCTTGACCACATGTTTACTTTGATTTTGTAAAAGTGGTGTCTCTTCTTTCCTCACCCAGTATACCCTGCCCTGGCCTTCCCGACCACCCAAACACCTGTGGGGGCTCCAGGACCCCCTCAAGTCCCCTCTTCCATGCAGCCTTCTCAGGCCTTTCCCATGCTCTTGTCTTACTCCCCTAAAGGCCAGTGGTGCTTACTCTGTGCCATGTGTTTGGTCCTTAGTCATCTGCTTTATAATACTAACTTCATATAAATAGCTTTGTGTCTGTAAGTTTCCTTTCTTCTGCTAGGTATGATGACATTTGGCCCAACCTCCTGGGCGAGGAAGCATCTTTTGAGATTGCAACATCCCCTATGCCTTTTATTCTCTATAATTCTTGGAACTGAGAGCATTTTAAACATGAGGTTATTCTAACAATAACTCTATAGGGAAGGTATTATTACTATTTAACAGACAAGGACACTGAGGTTTAGTGAGCTCTTTAACAGGTGCTGGATGCACTTCACCTTACATAATCCTCAGATAATAGGTGTTGCTATCTCCTTTGCAGATAATGAAACAGAGTTCAGTATGTACCTGGTGCTGTTGCTATGGGCTCTCACAGCATTCCAGGCTCTGCTATTACACCTCTCATACCGTATGTGATTTGTCCTTTTATGTCTGGCTCCCTAATTTGGAAGAAAACTCCACAATGACAAGAACTAGTACTAACTTCTTGACTTCTTGAATTAATCAATGTTAGACAGAAAGATGAATGAGTAAACAGGGATGGATGGATGCATGGGTAAATGGGTAGGTGAGTGGGTGGATGGATATATAGATAGATAAATGGGTGAGTATATGGATGGATGGATGAACGGATAGAAAAATGGATGAATAGAAGGATGGATGGATGGATGGATGGATGGATGGATGGATGAGTAGATGGGTGGGTGGATGCAGGGATTAATGGATGGATAGATGGGTCAGTAGATGGGTAGATGGATGGATGAATGGATAGAAAAATGGAAGAACAGAAGGATGGATGGATAGATGGAAGGATATATGGATAGATGAGTAGACGGGTAGATGGATGGATAAATGGATAGATGAATAGATAGAAAAATGGATGGAAGTATAGACGGGTGAGTAGATGGGTGGATGGATGGAAGGATTGATGGATGGATAGATGGGTCAGTAGATTGGTGAATGGGTGAATGAATGGATAGATGAATGGACAGAAAAATGGATGAATGGAAGGAGGGATAGATAGATGGAAGGATGGATGGATGGATAGACGGGTGAATAGATGGGTGGGTGGATGGATAAATGGATAGATGAATGGACAGAGAAATGGATGAATGGAAGGGTGGATGGATGGGTAGATGGGTGGGTGGATGGAGGGGTTGATGGATGGATGGATGGATGGATAGATAGATGAGTAGATGGGTGAATGGATGGATGAATGGATAGATGAATAAATAGAAAAATGAAGGAAGAGAGGGAGGAAGAGAGGGAAGGAAGATGGATGCGTGTATAGAGATGGATAGATGGATGGATGGATAGATAGATGGGTGAGTAGATGGGTGGGTAGATGGAGGGATTGATGGATAGATTAATGGATAGAAAAATGAATGAATGGAAGGATGGATAGGGAGATGGGTATTAGATGGGATAAGACGGGACTAGGGGAGAGGTCTCTCAAGGCACCCCACCCATGCAAAAAAGTGTGCACCACAGAACAAAAAAGAAAAAGTATTTCTTTCTCTCCTTCCAGCTCCTTTTTAACAAGACTTAATGAAAACATAAGTAATCTTCATACCAATTTCCTCTGTGAAACAAATTTAATGCCTATCAAGGGATTGAAATGCATATGAGGAACCACTTTAGAGCTAAATGAACACATACACATACACACACACGTATACACACACAGAGCTATGTTGTATAGAAAAAGGAGGGGTCCTCCAAAGCACACCCATTTCCAGGAATTTGTCAAGGGCTAGTGTAATTGACCAATTTTAGGACTTAGTGGAGATTCAGCCTCATTCCTGGTTTCGCCTCCTCTCAGGTCACAGCATCTGGAATGGGACCTTTGAAGAACACCCTCCCTTTGACGTGCCAGAGGCCAACGGCAGCTTCCTTCCCCGTGCCCTTGGGGGCTTCTACATGTTCCTCACAATGATTATCCTGCTCCAGGTAGAAAGCCCTCCCTAACTAGAGCCCCAATAAGATATGTAACCAAAACCCCTACAACTTTGTAAAATAAAGAAAAATCAGTGCTGGCCACAAGAAAGTACAAACAGGAAGGAGAATGAGGATATGGTCATCATTTTCTTGTAGGTCTTTGAAAATATTCACATTTTGGGTGATTTAAGGACCTTGCACTCTAGATAACAACTGGAGGGAAATATTTATCAGGCTTTTCTATTTAAGAGTAAGATGACAGCAGTGACCCACATGTGTCTGTCCCTTTGTCAGAACATATAAAACGCTAATGACCTAGGAGTAAAAGAAGATAACACAGTGAGCTACAGAAAACTCTCATGCCCCTAACATTGAGAGAGAGAAACCACAAGTTAGTGTTTAACATTTGATACATTGAGAAAAAAAGAAGAACAGAACTGGCCTAATATAGGACAGGGGAAAAAAAACAGAGAGCACCTACAAAATGTGAGGCAGTAACTGATGAAGAGATGAATTTTAAAATCTTCATGGTCTCTAAGAAAATACAATCTATGAGAAGATGAGAGAAGTTGTAGTTTTACTTTTGTGGAGCTCCATCTACCATTTCTTGTAGTATTGGAGGATGTTTCATTGCCCCCTTATTGGTGAACATTTTCCATTCATTCATCTATCAGAGTAATCTATTTTAAATGTGAATTAAATCATACCCCTCCTATATACAGAATCCTCTCATGGTTTCATAACCACTCAAAGTGAAATCCAAAGTCCTCACGGTGGCTGATGAAGCCCTTAGTGATCTGGACCCTGACTCCCTCCCTCACCTCCTCTCCTAGCCCTCTCCCCACCTCACTCACCTGCAAGGACTGCTCCCTATTGCTTTCCAAACACCACCCCCACTGCCAGGCCTGTACCTGGCTTTCTCCTCTGCTCGAAACGCTCCTCCCCAGATAACCTCACAACTCACACCCTGGCTTCCTCATGTACCGGTTCAAAGGCCGTGGTTTACAAACATTCTACCCAGCCATCAATCTACCCCCTTTTCTTTTCTTTATTCTTCCTCATGCGACTTACCACCACTGATATATATTTATTTGTTTGTTCACTGTCACTGGAAGGTGAGTTCTTCAAAGCCAGGAATTATGTTCTGTTGACTCATTTCCAGGACTTAGAACAGCATCAAATGCACAGCAAGCACTTGATACATGCCAAGTACTGAATCAGTGGGGAGAAATTAACAATAGGTCTGAATACCTATAAAAGTGGGCAGCAGCCCTTGGTGGCACAGAGATCTGGCAGGAGTCAAGGGACTCTAAACAGAGATGCTAAATCTCCCTCACTCCCTCCCAGCTCAGTCACAGACAACCAACGGTGAGTGCCTACCTTGTACCATACATCCCTGGACAAAGAAGACATATCCGTTTTTCAGATTCCCCTAAGAATTCCAAGGGATGCATGAGGTCATTGACCATTAATTTCACAGTCTGTCCTGTGAGCTGACCTCAGCTTTCCATTAAATGCCTTTGCTACCTGCTAGTGAGGATCCCAAGGGAGGAAACCTGCCTGGTTTCTGACATGGTAGAAACTCATCTCTTTGCAGGTGCTGATCCCCATCTCTTTGTACGTCTCCATTGAGCTGGTGAAGCTCGGGCAAGTGTTCTTCTTGAACAATGACCTTGACCTGTATGATGAAGAGACTGATTTATCTATTCAGTGTCGAGCCCTCAACATCACGGAGGACTTGGGCCAGATCCAGTACATCTTCTCTGATAAGACGGGGACCCTGACAGAGAACAAGATGGTGTTTCGACGTTGCACCATCATGGGCAGCGAGTATTCTCACCAAGAAAATGGTACGAGAGCTCCCAAAGGCTCCATCCCTCTTTCTAAAAGGAAATACCCTGCTCTCCTAAGAAACGAGGGGATAGAAGACATTCTCCTGTCTCTCTTAGAGGCTGTGTGGCATTTCCACAAGTTTCTCCCTGTATCCCTGTGGTCTTCCTTGTCACAGATCAGGGCTGTTCCAATTACTTGTAAATTTTCATTTGTTCACAAAGGTTAGAAGTTATCCCATATGTGGTGCCCCTCCAGTTGATCTTTGTCTGGTGCTAGGCAAAGCACTTTACAAGACAAGATTTTTTATCTGTCAGCAACGGATTGGAGACATTTCCCAATCATGTGCCAGTCATACAAGGATTGGGAATTTTTCAGGCCACATTTCCTGACATCTCAGGGCAGGTCTGGGTCTAGGCACGTGGTCAGATTTAACACATCCAGAAAATGCCTTCTATTCCAACAGATCTCTTAGATTGGCACTGAGGCAAAGTTTTGATTTAGGAGATAGGGCTATAAAAGGCCTGGACTGTTACCTTTCATGGACTGAATATGACTCATAAAACTGACCTGATTCCTTCAGCCATGATCTCCCCAACTTTGCCTGCCTCCCCCACCCACACACACACTTTCTAAGAAAGGAGACTCCTAAGAGAGCAGCATTCATTCTTTTGAGTGGGAGGGATGGAGAAAGAAAAAGGTGGAGAGGATATTATAAGCAGCCTTATCCCCTTTCCTGTGGTGATTGCAGACTATTTACGTGGCAGCATCTGATCTCTTTGTAATAATAATAAAAGCTACATTACCAGTACTTAGAGCATGCTAGACATTTTAACACATTATATCATTAAATCTTCAGAGCATCCCTATGAGTTAAAAACTTAAAAAAAAAAACCCTGAGGAAGTAAAGTGGCGGGTTATGGCAAAGCTCAAAGTCACATGACTAGTAGGTAGTCCACTAAGGTTTGAATCTGTAGGACTGAGTTGTACCCTTCTTGCTCCAGTCTTGGCAGCCCAGATGCTAATTTTCCAGAGTAGCATAGGCCTTTTCCAAGCTCTTGCCCCACCCCAAATTCTAGTCTCTCCCCAACATGGTCCAGCAAAGGTAAAACTAGTACAATAACAGGACTCCTTTCTTGCAGCTAAGCGACTGGAGACCCCAAAGGAGCTGGACTCAGATGGTGAAGAGTGGACCCAGTACCAATGCCTGTCCTTCCCAGCCAGATGGGCCCAAGATTCAACAATTATGAGAGGCCAAAAAGGTGCTCAGCCTTTGAAGAGGAGCCAGAGTGCCCGGGTGCCCATCCAGGGCCACTACCGGCAAAGATCTATGGGGAACCGTGAAAGCTCACAGCCTCCTGTGGCCTTCAGCAGCTCCATAGTAAGTCCCTGAATTCCCCCTTTTAACAGCAAGTGTTCTGTGGGGAGAGATGGGAGAGGGCTTCGGAATGTGAAAAGAAAAGATTGTGCAAACCCTGAAGAGCTTTCAGAATGGTGCTCTTGATTTTGTATATAGTCCACATGTGTGTTTTGCTGGCATAGACAATTCCTGTTCATTTGAAATGTTCAATGTTTAGAAATCAGGAGATTTTATGTAAGCATATAGATTTTTTGGCTTCTCTCTTAAAAATTGAATTATAAAAATTCTCCACACTAAGCCAGCATTTCCTCATGGCAATTGACTTGAGTTGAGAGGTCCCTAACAGTTAGACTGGCCATGCCATCTTCAGCTCATCACAGCCCCTGCCCGCCTTCTCTATTTATCCCACCACTGAGGTAGGGGGCAACTGTATAATTTTAAAAACATGCATAATGGTTATGTTTTCTCCCTCTCATCCAGAACATGAGAGGGAGAAAAGAGACCCATTAGGCATGTTTGGATGAGGGGAAGGAAACATACTTATTAGGCGTGTATTTAAAATTATACACTTAGGAGAAATGAGAAATATTTGTTATGCTCATGTTTCCATAAGGGAGAAAAACAAAAGATACACCTGTAAGGCATATGTGTTTGAAAAAGAAAATGGGAGAATATACTTTTTGGTGATGATCAAAAATAAGTTTTAAATAGTTATGGAGCAAATAATATCTATGTCAAGATTACCCAGCCCATTTCTTTCCCTTAGGCTAACTGCCTAATTCCCTTTGGCCCTTATGGGCATTGCTTGTTTCTGGCTTTGGTCTGGGGCTTTCTGCATATGGTCCTTTTACATTTGATCCACTAGAACAGCCATCAGCAAACATCCAGGTAGCAAGTAAAGGAAACCATGTTCCCACCCTCAGAGACTACACAGCATTCCTTAGAAGTCAAGGCCAGACCAGGGCTTCTGGCTACTGTCCTATTCCTCTTTCCTTTGCACACACTCTTTCTCCAGGGAACATAAAAACACATCATCTGGAACCTCTGCACTTACAGAAGAGGCCACAGGGAGCCCCAGCAATCTTGAACAAGACACACATATTAACAGATGGGACCTCAAGGGCTACTATCGCTTTGTTGGAAAATTAGATTATAAAAATCTTTTTGGCCAATTTTTTTCCAGTCTTTTATTTCCCCCATGAAAACACACACACACACACACACACACACAGAGAGAGAGACACACACGCACACACACACACGCAATAACTACATATATTTAACATTTCTTACAATCATGGGACATATCGATTGTAGATGCTAGGATTTTTTTTTAACCTAACATGATAGCAAAATCATTTTCCATATTTCTACCTGGTATTCATAACCAACGACTGTGTTTTCTGACTGAGACAAACAAGAAACACTGTGAGCCTGTGTTCTGGGTCGTTACTCATCTAACTTTTGGTGAGTATAAAGTTGAGTTCCCTCTTTTGGGTTATTGTCATGCACAGAAATGCAACATTAGCAAGGATAAGACAGGAACAGTGTGTTAAGACATATGACCTTAATGAATACACAAGTGAAATGATCCATAGGTGTCTGCAGGGAGATTTTTGTATTTTTTTTCTCCTTTTTGATTTTCCCAAGAGAGATAACAACAAGGTGTGCATATTACTACATCCTTCTTAATTCTTCCCCCATGAATGTAATGCACTTCTCCAAGCTCTTTTCTTAAATATTCATAAAATGACCTTAGTGAATTCTCATGAGACACAGATTCTATGTGTCTTTGGCACCTTCAAGTTCTAGGTACCACAGGTATCCCACGTGCCTGAGAATGTCTCCTCCAAAATATGAGAGGGAGAAAAAGGAAGCTTTCCTTTGTGGATCTCAGTTGGGTCACATCAGTTCACTGGCCCCAGTTCAGCCTGACGAGTCTCAACAGCCCAGAAAAACTGCATTCCTGGACCAGCCAGTAAAACTTTGATGCAGGGCTTTTAGCCAAAGGTCAGTGAGAGGGACACATCAACCCCAGAGCTATCTCCAGATCCTGGATGTCATCATCCTGCCATGGCTGGCAGTCCCAAAGGCAAGTTCTAACTAAGTTCATTCAAGAGCAATAAGGAACTTGACGCATGGGTTAAGTCCCAATTCCTGTTGCCTGGGCAAGGGAAGATGGTGATATGTTCTTTTTGAACAGCTAAGTATACCCATGCAATCAGGTCACTTGAAAATCTGGGGTTAATGGAACAATTGTATCTTTGAGTAGTTTTGAGGAAGAGCACTGGGCTAAGAGTTAGGTAATGGACATTCTGGTTTTAGTTCTGCTACTGGCTTGCTAGGTAACATTAAGCAACATGTTAAACCTCCTTCTATGTCTCTTTCATCATCTGAAAATACTTATAATTCTCACCAAGCTGTTCTGAAGATCAAATAACATAATGTTTTGCTGACCTGCAAGATCATTCTGGCTATGAATTAGGCACATGTGGGGTCCAGTGTTTCAGGCTTTCATCTACGCTGCACCATGTACTAGCTCTGCGATTTTTGTCAGCTTACTGAAATGGAAGCCTCAACTTACCCATTGTTAAAATGAGGATAATTGTTCTGGCTTGTGAGTTTATTTTGAGGATTTACTTGATTTATTTACTTATTTATTTATTTATTTATTGAGACATAGTTTTGCTCGTGTTGCCCAGGCTGGAGTGCAGTGGTGTGATCTTGGCTCACTGCAACCTCCACCTCCCTGGTTCAAGCGATTCTCCTGTCTCAGCCTCCTGAGTAGTTGGGATTACAGGTGCTTGCCACTACACCTGGCTAATTTTTGGTATTTTTAGTAGATATGGGGTTTCACCATGTTGGCCAGGCTGGTCTTGAACTCCTGACCTCAGGTGATCCACCCGCTTCAGCCTCCCAAAGTGCTGGGATTACAGGCGTGAGTCACTGTGCCCAGCCTGAGGATTTCATTCTTAAAATTGTGTGTTCTAAGCAGACAGATACCTAATGGAAGTTTTAAATGATCTTTCTAAAGGAAAGCTGTCTGCCTTGAACAAATGTTCACATATCTGATGTCATGAAGAGAAAATGGGGAGTTTTCATAAAATACAGTTGTTGGAGTCTCTCCCCTGAGATCCTGGTGTATTTGGTCTAGGGTGAATCCTGAGCATTTATAGTTTAATTTCTGATGATTCTAGGGAGCAGCCAAGATGGGGACCCTCCATAAGCAGAACATCATCCTACGAGGAAAGAGTCTTCACTTGGCTCAAATTGGCACTTTCTACAGCTTGGGAGGCATTTGCTGAAGGGAGTGAAGTATACAGTCTTCAAGGACTCTTGTACTAACCCGTCAAATACCTCTGGCTGGTGTCAGATCCTTGAAGTTGTCCCTAGAGAGCTCCTGCAGCAGCTCCAAGTGGCTGTCTCGGTGCCCACCCCCACCCACTCCTGGCAGACTCTCTGCACTTGTCCCCTTACACCTGCCTTCTGTGCCTTCCTGCACCTGCCCATCTGGCACCCAATCTGGTCTGATCATCTCTTGGAACCACCAGTTCCTTACATTCCCTTAGTGAACTCAATCAAAATTTGCCTCTGAAACCCCCAGGGAGCATTCTACCACCTTCTAAAGAAGCCAGTTGTTAGTTTCCTTAGCTCTTTGCTCTAAACCAAAGATAAAACAAGAATCGACAAAAACAGCAACAACAGAAGCTGGGTTTTTTTTTTTCTTTTACTATGAAAAAACAAGAAACCATCAGTGATTGCCACCTAATTGCCTGCAATAAAATCTGTGGCTTTAAGATGAGGGTAATATGCTTATTAAAATGATGAGTTGAGTCCCAAGCCAATGTTTAATAGTACTGGCAGATGGAAAATGAAATGGCTTTTTTTTTCTTTCTTGTCTGTAAGCAGCCAAGATTTGAGCAGAGTCTTTGTTTAAAAACGCCACTTGCAGAATGTTTTTCAGCACCATCAGACCAAAGAATATCTTCCTAATCCTAAAATTTGTACTGAGGCCAGTTAGGTTCCTCCAGACTTCCCCACTGCTTTCCTCTGTGGACATCCCCCCCCCACCCCACCCATCTGAAGAGAATGCAACAGAGAGGAGCGAAGGAGGTGTCATTGGACCCCTGCCTCCTTTCACTAATCTTGGTCTGCCTTTCTTTCTTTGGAAAAGATTTATGCAGCACTCCCAGTCTGCTCCAAATTGGTGGGACAGCCCACATACACACACTCCCACTGTAAGGTTAGATAAGAGTCCTGATTTAATTAGCCAAGTACACAGAATCTTTCTGGAAGTTATGTGATCACACAGGGCAGGAAGCAGTGAAGCCTATCTGTATCCCCCTTGTCCTCCAGTGTCCCAAATTGGGGTGGGGGGACCCAGCCACAGTGACACTGTTCACAAGAGGTAGAAACTGCCAAGATCTGGAAAATGCCCTTCTGTCTTCACCACTGAGATTTATTTCTTTGGGCTTATGCCCCATTTGGGAAAAGTTTACCCTAACAATTCATGTGTTCCTATTTAAGTGAGCATTTACTAACATTTGACTTCCCTAGTTCTTGATTCAAACCAAATGTCATCAAGGCCACAGCCTTAGACAGGACAAAAACATCACTGCCCTAAACACTGTTAGCCTCCAGCTCCCCAGCAACTAGGAAAATCTTTCCATAATAATCATAGCCCACAGGGTTACGTAATCAAAAGGAGCCAAAGGCTGATGGTGGAAAGTAAGTGTCCCTCTATCCTCTCTTCCCACCACCTCAGGCACAACCATGATTACCAGCTCCTATGTGTCCTTCCCAAAAGTGTACAGAAACATACAAGCATGGCATACACATGAGCACATCCTTCACTGCAAGTGGAAGCATACTGTACCCACTGTTTTGGACTGTGCTTCTTTCTTCAACCTAATGAATTTTAAAGAATATTTCCTATGTGTAGACAGACAGGTAGACATTCAATAGAAAGCTGCCTCATCTTTTTTTTTAATGACTGCTAGAATTCACTGGATAGTTGAGCCATCATCTGTTTATACGTGTATTTAGTTTCTCTACAGTATTCTTAGAGCATAATTGCTAAATTGGCCAGTATGTGCCTTTTTATTTTGGTTGATTCTTCCCAAGACATTGTACCAGTTGAGACACTCACCAACAACAAACAGAAGGGTCTGCTTCCTCCTTCCTCTACCACTGTCTACATTTCTTTAGAAGAGCCTATCATGTATTGGGTTAGTCAACAAATATTGAGTAAGCATATGCTCCATGGCATATACTGTCCTAGACACTGGGGACATAAAGTCTAATAGTACATTGCTCCTGCTTTCGGGAGCTTACAGCCCAAAGAAGGGACAAAAGGAGCAACAGTGACTACAGGACAATGCTTTCTGGGCTGGGATATGTGGGTGCAGAGGTGCTATACGAGCTTAGAAGAGGTGAAGCTCTGTCATTCTGGCGCATCAAGGAAGCTTCCTAGAAAGGTTGGCACCTGGGCTGAATTTTGAAACAAGAATAAAGGTTAACCAGAGGAATAAAGATACCATCTAGTAGGGAGGGGTGGTGAGGAGTGCAGGCTGTAGGAGGAGGCAATCTGTATAAGCAGGATGGAGAATTGTGGTTCTTGGGAGTAACTGGAATGAAAGGTGCAATCCAGGGAGAGAAGGAGGAAATGGAGACATAAGAGGAACTATGCCATGAAGGATTTTCTTTCAAGCCCAGGCACCAGGTTTCCTGTTTATTTCCTATTGTGAATTCCCATAGCAACAAACTACTGTACCCAACCTGTGATAGTCACCCATCTGAACTTGAGTGAGTTATTATCATACTGAAAGAAAAATAGCAGAGTAGAGTTTGGCTTACTTTTCCCAGCCTTCATTGTGGGAACACATCCCAGTCAGAAAGGAATGGAAACAACAGGGTTGCCATGTAACATAGACCCTTGCTACTCAAACTGTGGTCCTCAGCCCAGCAGCATGAACACCACCTGGAAGTTTGTCAGAATTACCAATGCTCAGGCCCCACTCAGAGCTGCAGAATTAGAATCTGCATTTTAATGAGATACCCAGTTGACATATGTACATATGAAAGCTTGAGAAATTGTGGCATAGTGTTAAAGAGATAAGTCTTTGGCATCAGGCAGTACCAAATTTAAGTCCCAGCACATTATCTGCAATTTTGTAACCCAGGATAAGTTACTTAATGTCAATGAGCCTCATGTGCTTCATAATTAAAGTAGAATGATACTAACTATACCAATGCTCTTAGGATGATTAGATAATAGACGTGAGAGCACTTAGCCCAGTGCCTGACTTTGCTATGCATTCTCAATAAGTGTACTGTAATGATAATAATAGGACCCTTGAGGATATTGTTTGAGCTCAAAAATCACCTTCCTCAAAGATGGTTTGTATGCATTTTAGGTGTTCTACAATGGAAGGAATTCCAACTAGTTGAGTGTCTGCGTGCCACAAGGTTCTTATGTAAAAAACTGGTGGCCCCACAAATTTATATTTCTTTTTCTTCAGAGAAATAGTCTGGACAATGGCCAGCAGTGGGTGAGGAAACTCCTTTCTTTCTAAGTGCTCTAAGTGCCAAGTTTCCAAATGTTAATGGACCATATGGGAAACCAGTGGGCTGGAGGAAAAGGACCCATGAAGAGCCTTGCTCTGTGGGAACAAGTTTGTGGTGACTGGATAAAGGTTAGCTGACATCTGTTCCAAGCACCTGCAGGATGAGCCAGGGCCTTTTGTAGAGAAGGCTTTTGTTTTAATTCATTGCTACAAGATTGGATGGAAATATATTGAAGAATAGTTTTAATGAAGAGACAGCAGGAGTTAATCAGTGGTGAGGTATCATGGCATCCTAGAAAGGAGTCAGTTAACAAATGTTTTGCTTGCTTGCAGTCCACCAGGCACAAGAGACACATCAGATACAGTCTCTGCCCTCATAGCACTTATAGACCAGAGGGTAAATAAATATGGAATAAATAACTTGAAATATTTTAACTGTGTCAGCATTTGGAAATACATAATGCACAGCTTGGAGAAAAGCAGTGTGCTGTAAGAGGACGGGAGTCAGGTGGTGTGAAAACTGTCCTAGTTCTGACCCTAAATCAATGTATGATCTCAGGCAGTTTCCTCCTCTCTGACTCTCAATTTTGGCATCAGGAAAATAGGGGATTTAGCTTTGACAGCTCCAAGTTTGTTCCTCAACTTTAAGTACCTGTGGTGGTAAGATTTAACAGCATCATCTTATTCATGTGCCCTACTCCCCAAAAAGAAGCCAATTTTGTGAAAAAAGAAACTTTCCATAATCCCTTTTATTACTCTTATGGACTATCTGCTGAGCCTTAGGATTAGCTATACAAATGCATCTATTTTGTTTGAGATGCCAGACTTGACGCTGGGTGTCAAGTCTCAAAGCCCACTTCCTTCACATGCTGGATCTTGCCTGATATGGGTGTTAAGATTATGAATTCTAGAGTCAGACTAACTGAAATCAACTGAAGGAATTCATTGCACTTACTGTGTGACCTTGGGCAAGACAATCAACTTCCTTGGACATCAGTCCCCTCATCTGAAATACAGAGGTAATTGGGAGGATAATGGTACTAAACAGATAATGTTACTGCAGGGATGTAATGAGACCATGGATGTACCAGAACATAAGAAACACCACGTAAATAGGAGCTCTCGTTACTATGTTGAGAAATGGGTTTGGAGTTCCTTGAGTGGTGTTGGTGACTTGATGGCAAACACTGGATGGTCCCTGCAATCTGGTTTTAGAAGTTTGCAGAGAAACATTAATAAGAGAACATAGCTACTTAACTGTGACCACAGAAATGCAAACCTTAGACTAGCAGTTCAAGGGTGTGAGCTCTGATTCTGGCTTTACACTAACTCACTAGGTGACTTTGGTCAAATCAGCTGTCCCTATGGGTTTTCATTAAGTCAGGATTCATCTTTTCTCAGCTTGGGACTATGAGAATCTGATGAGGTTATATAAATGACATGCTCGGAAAGGCAGGAAGAGCTTCACAAATGTGAGCTCCTACTAGGAAGACTGGAGTCAGAGGCAGAGAGCATGGATAATATGTATGTGCCCTTCTCAGGTTTTCTGGAAATAATGATGCCACATAGTATGGATGGTTCACAATTGTTTTCAGGGCAATGGAAGGAAATGAAGATCTGATTCAGTTTTATTAGCACTCTTCCTTCTGATAAGCAGACTTTTTTTCTGGATGCTGTCATCTTGAGATGGTATGAACAAGTTGGAGTGTGAGTGCTGACTCTTGGAGAGCACTCAGAAAGAAGGCTGGCAGTCTTGAAGAGTATGTGCACCATTCTTGTGGGGTATGTCTGAGTTTCCTCCTCTCTGGATCTCACCTGTGCCAGCAGCCCTAGGGAGGACAGAATCAGACCTCTGCGAATCATTGCATTTGGTAGTCAGAAAACAGTCGGAGACCTCTTTTCCCATTGGAATTTTTTAAACTCTCAACTTGGGTAAAGCTCATTGACCCTCAGTCTTCACCCTGCACAAATTAATCAAGATTCTCTCAGTCTATCTTTCTTAGCCATTGACTCTCCTCTAAACTATGATTTAGCTGTGAACCCTGAACACTGATAGGAATGTTCTTATGTGAAAGCCTTGTGCAAAATGGCTTTTGTCATATCTAACCATTGAAAGCTGGTATTTATTGAGCTTCTGCTTCAAAAAAGCTGTAGTTAGAGCTCTAGGAAATACAGTCTCATGGAAAACTCAACTCTCTATCTTTGAGGCTCTTACCTTATCTCTATAGAGATTAAACAAGAATTTAAAATACAGGCCAAAGCAAGATGCCAGCAGGGAGGTAGACAGAGCTAGACATCATTGCTGCCATTGCCACCACCACCTCTGCTCTGGTTGCTAAGAGCTCACTTCTTGGGAGAAGCTTTTCTGGCATCAGATCCCTGGGGTAAAATAAATGAGCCAGAGCAAGGGAAAATAAGTAAACCAACAAATAAAATATATGTCAATATGTAGTGAATTCCAAATAGATGGTTCAAGTGGTAACTTCTACAAATATGCGAAAAATTGGAAATTCATGAGTCAGATCCAGCCCTTCTTCTCTTTTCTTCTAAAAAAAGAATAGGAAGAAAAGAAAAAAAAATAGGCCATGCATCATCTTTGCTTTATCTTGAAAAATCAAGAGATTTGGCAAACTAGACCAGTATTGGAGCATTTCACTCAGCAGAGCAGTAGCTACCGTTTAGACAGGGGTAGGACTTGCCAGGTCTCATAGCTCCTACCACCCCATGATGCCCTCATCTCTATCTTGGTCCATTTTCCTCATTCACTTTACATGCCTGACTCCTGTGGACACTCTGAATTAAGAACCTGCTATTGTGGTTCAGTAGAAAGGATTCATTGTGAGCTGTATAGGATCTCATGGACAAGTGGAACTTCCCATGGTTATTAAAGTCTAGGTGGGATTTTGGTAGATAGAAAAGGGTTTTTCAAGCAAAGTGTGATCAGAGGCATACAGGAGGAGTATACATCCAAGAAGCAACAAACAGACCACTAGACTGAGCTGAGGGTCCATGTGGAGAATTGTGGGAATAAACACTGACAATGCAAACTGAGGAAGAACCTAGATGCCAAATAATTGTCACACTAACAATGGATATCTCCTGAAGGTTTTTTGAAGTCAGGAATACCAGGAGGAAAACGGAGTTTTAGGAAGACTGTGTGCATGATACATAGGAAGGATTAGGGGAAAAAATGGTGAGAGGCAACAACATTAGTTTAGAGCCTGGTACAGAAATCCAGGATTGAGGGTTAGAGGGTCTCAGCATGGCTGGAAGCAATGGAAATGAGGAATACATGGTGGGGAGACACTGAGAGGGAATAACTGCCAGCACCTGGTAATAGATGGTCATGTGGCACTGAGAGGCAGGACGGAATCAAATAAAAATTGGCAATGACCAGACCTGTGGGAGAGAGAAGCATGCTGGATGCAAGACCACAGTGAAGCTGCATTATCCTTTCCCCAGGCACGTGAAGAATCTTCTGGAGCGGGCTTTCTTCCAAGAAAAGACTCTCATTCTGGCCTTTCTCTTCCAGGAAAAAGATGTGACTCCAGATAAAAACCTACTGACCAAGGTTCGAGATGCTGCCCTGTGGCTGGAGACCTTGACGGACAGCAGACCTTCCCTCTCCACCACCTCCTCCATTGCTGATTTCTTCCTTGCCTTAACCATCTGCAACTCTGTCATGGTGTCCACAACCACCGAGCCCAGGCAGAGGGTAAGGACCAGCGATGACTGAGGGAAGAGGGGAGAGGAGATAGAGAAGTAGAAGGCAGGGTAGGGGCGAGGGGAGTTCTGATCAGGGAGACATGAAATTTGGGTCCTAGCGACAATGTCACCATTTCATTACAGTGAGAGCTAGAACAGGTCTCTTACCCTCCCTGGGTCTGTTTCCTCATTTTTAAATAAAATGGAAAAAGATATATATGAGCTTTTGTGTAGCTTTCAAACTTTGTCTATGTGTCTGCAGGATAGACATTATAAGTGATTACTGAGCACTTGGCTATATGCCAGGCTCCATGCCCAACACTTTACCTGTATTATCATTTAATCCTCTCAACCCAACAACTCTGTGAAGCAGGATCTTGGATATAACAGGAGAAGAAATGGTGGCTCAGAAAACTCAAGTAAGGTAATGAAGGACATATGGCTCATACATGGCAGAACCATCTGCACAATTCCACAATAGTTTCTAGTCATTTTGTGCTGTACTGTTCTCTGTTTTTATAAATGGATTAAAAACAATTAATAGTGTGTGTGATGTTCCTCCCATGGAAATAATGCAGCGGGATGGTAATGTATGTAAAGTTATACTCTGAAATCTACCGAAGGTGGATTTGCCTTCAATCTTCCATAGACTCTTAGCCAAGCTCCCTTGTGAGTCACTGATGAGAATAATTAGGTGGTACAGCTTGCAACTATGAAACCAAGACAAGATGTTTGTTTAGGCACTAAACCACAACCTCCCTTTGTTATGCCCAGATTCTAAACCACCCTGAAAATCACTTTACCACTGAAAAGTTAGCAAGTTATCAGAAGTCTTCAGGAAGTTTTAGGAGGCAGAAAGCTGTATCTTGAAAATTAATTCTATTTTTAAGAGGGGAAGAAGTATCATGTGGCAAAGGACAGTATACAACTCCCAAATTTCAAGTTAATGTGGGAGCTTCAGCTGGCAGGTGGCTCAGGAGCCCCAGCCTCTGGAGTCAGGCAGACCCAGGTTTGAGTTCCATCTTTACTGCCTATACACTGGGTGATCATGACCAATTTATGTAGACTCTTTGTACCTCAACGTTCTCAGCCATAAGTTGGGATGATGATAGCATTATTGGGAGGATAAACGAGATACTGCACTGAAAGATAAAGCAGAAGCCTTTACGGTGAGAGTTCAGGAAATGTAAACCTTACTATGAGTGTCTGATTCTCATCTCCTTTTCCTTCATTTGTCCACACCAAGAGTCGGATGATCAAAAGATAGTGGAAAATGACCATTGTCAGTGCTCAGAGGTCAAGGCTGGAGGGAAACATCTGGCCTCACTTATTGCAAAAAGTACTTTCATATTCTGCAAAAGACAGCTTGGTATTATTTCCAACACTGAGAGTAACGTTCCACTTTCCTCCTTTGGCCACAAGGTTACCATCAAACCCTCAAGCAAGGCTCTGGGGACGTCCCTGGAGAAAATTCAGCAGCTCTTCCAGAAGTTAAAGCTATCGAGCCTCAGCCAGTCATTCTCATCCACTGCGCCCTCTGACGCAGATCTGGGGGAAAGTTTGGGTGCCAACCTGGCCACCACGGACTTGGATGAGAGAGATGATGCCTCTGTGTGCAGTGGAGGTGACTCCACGGATGATGGTTTCTACAGGAGCAGCACGTGGGACCAGTGCGACATCCTGGAGTCTGGGTCGGGCACTTCCTTGGAGGAGGTGCTGGAGGCTCCTGCCCCAGGCCTGGCCAGTCCTGAGTTCTGTTACGAGGCTGAGAGCCCTGATGAGGCCGCCCTGGTGCACGCTGCCCATGCCTACAGCTTCACGCTAGTGTCCCGGACACCTGAACAGGTGACTGTGCGCCTGCCCCAAGGCACCTGCCTCACCTTTAGCCTCCTCTGTACCCTGGGATTTGACTCTGTCAGGAAGAGAATGTCTGTCGTTGTGAGGCACCCACTGACTGGTGAGATCATCATCTATACCAAGGGTGCTGACTCGGTCATCATGGACCTGCTGGAAGACCCCGCCTGTGGTGAGTCCCGCCTTACCAGGGTTCCAGGCACAGAGAGCTCCATAGTTTAAGAAGCAGTGTGGAATGGCAATAAGAAGCTCAAGTTGTAGTGTCACCTGGTAGAGCAAGTTCCAACTGGAATACAGACTCACAAGATGCTTTCCTCAAATATCCTTAAAACATGCTGCATTTTACATCTCCTTGACTTAGGGAATCACAGAGTTCACTAGCATAAAGACTGTACAGTCTTGTAGCAAATCAGCATCTTTAACTTCATCCTAGTTTTCCAAGCTCATTTAAACATGGATTATCCACACACAGTCTTTTGCAATAGAGCATCCATTATCTTACCATGAAACACACTGTGGTCCTAACTCTTCATTTTGGAGAAAGGCAACTCAACCCAGAAAGAAAAGTGACTTACAAGAGGCAACATGATTAACTAGTATTAAATCCCAGACCCAGGTATCCTGAATTCCAGGTCAAAGCTCGTTGCCAGAATTCTGCACTGGGCTTGGTGCACTCTGGGAAGCCTCAGGTGTTCCTCTTTATTATCCTTTCCCCAGCCTCCCCCAGATGGATTTTCATAAACTTTCACTGAGCCAGAAAAATGTTCCAACGTCCCAACATATCAGTGTCCAATTTTGGAACAGCATGAATTAGTGTGCAGCCGCTTCCTGATTGCTAACAAGGAGAAGACAGTTATGAGGCTATGATTCTCCCAGGATAGTAGATTCCAGCCAAGCTTCAGAATTGTCCAGGCAGCCCTGTGCCTCCTACATTATCAGCTATGGATCAGGGCCAAGAGGTTTAGGGGATTGATTAGTTTTTAGAATGGGAAGGGAGCTAATTAGTTCTCTTCATTCCCAGACTCTGGCAGACAAATGAATCCAGTACTTCTGAGTCAAGGGAGCCTCGGCAGCAGCCATCCAAGCTGCCCTGGAGATGTCTCTTTATTTGCTCCTCACCTGATTGCAAAATGAATTAGAGATGCTTTCAATAAAAGACATATGCAATGTTACTATAAGAATTGAAAAGCAAAACTTTGAAAGGAGGGAGAAAATAACCCCAGGTTTAATAATATTCATGGTGTTTAAATGTTCAATTTGATGCTGAGGTTCCTGGCAGCCTAAACAAAAAGGTAAACTCCAAGGCTTGCAAGTAAAACACAAAAAGGTTTCATCTTAGGAGCTGGTGTCTTTAAAAATAAAATATTGTAAATAGTGCTGAATCAGACAACACACAAATGAAGACTATGCTTAAGGCATCAGGAACACCTGAAAAATTAGAAAATAATCTTTGGAACAAGTTTTATATAAAAATAGCCTTGGAGTAGTATCATGGGAAAATTGGAGTTTTGTTGGACTTCATTATACTTAGCTTGTTGTTAAGAATTCTATTTTTAATTTTGCGTTATATACAAGGATGGGTGAGGTGTACAAATTCTGTTCATTCTTAGGACCTCTAAAAGTCTCAATCCAGCCCTGGTAAAGAAGGATTCTGAATCCTAAGCTCAGTGTTACAAGCGATTGATAAGTGATGTTTGTGGCAGCCTAGAAAATGGAAGTGGTGATGGCATCAATCCCGCTCCACACCAGCCAACCCTGGCTGAAAAATTCTTATTATAGAATTAGATAAAGGAACTGGAATTTCAAGAGAAAAAGACAAATTACCTCTGACAGAAGCTTATGTAGAACTTCACAAAGGGGACTTTGAGCAACACAGATATTTTTCACACTAGATAAATTGGAAATGCAAAAAAAAAAAAAAAAAGTTTTCTCTAAAACTATTTTTTGCATTGAAAGAAAGCCTAGCTCAGCAAAGCAAATGTGGCGAAGAACTTAGCTCATGAGATCCAGGCTTGTAGATGTCTTGGGACCTAACTTGATATAAGACCTCAAGGAGAAGACAGAGAAGATGATAAATAGACTTAGAGAACAGTTTCCAGAGTCAGTTGGCCATCCAGGGAAAAACTAAAAACACTTTAGGTAACAATAAAGATTCAGACTTCTAGTCCCCTGATTCAGCTGGGCTTTTACTGGACATGAGAATCTCTATTATTATTAAGGTGGTTCTCATGCAAAAAGGTGTTTGGGAACAGTACCTTATACCACCTACCTTCCTTAAATAGCACTTTACTCAGCCAGGCTTTTGATGAGAAGATGTAGAAAGCAGGCAATTTAAGGACTCCTTGCATTATCTTCCAGGGCAGCCTGACAGTCAGGAGAGCTCCTTTGTGTTTCTAAGGGTGGGCTGCGTAAGGGATTCCTTCTCTAAAGCATTTATAGTCTACTAAAGAAGATTCCAGCGTGTTGGAGATGGGGATCCCTGAGCGTTTGTATGTGGACTCATGGGGGACAATGGTTATTTGACAGTGCCTGACATTGACGTAGAAAAGAAGCTGAGAAAAATCCGAGCCCGGACCCAAAAACATCTAGACTTGTATGCAAGAGATGGCTTGCGCACTCTGTGCATTGCCAAGAAGGTAAGAACAAATTCCTCCAAGCATGCTTTCAGTATCATTAAATAGCTGATTGGCCTTGACCCTGCTTCTTTTTCTTTATAAAAGACCCTTAGAGGTGGTTGTTTTAACATTTTTAAGATTAGCTGTTCTGACTCACCACAAAAACCGAAGACACCGACGATTTTGCTGAAGCCAAAATCTGAAGAGTTAAGTCCCATATCAGTGTGGCTTTGCCATGACCTGCTTTTCATTATATGTGTAATGGGTAACCCACAACTCATGAAACAATTTTTTCATGTTTTTTCAGTTATAATTTTGCTTTCCAATGACATTTTTTAGATTTGTATTATTTTCCTTTAAATTGCGGGAGCTTTTATATAGTCACATAAAAATCTAGATTTCTGGTTTCTTTGAAAAATTTAGAGGATCTGGCCAACCCTGTCTTTATTCTGGAATGGCAGCAATCAGCTACAACCAGGAAGAAGTTGATCCTATGAGGAGGCATATGTTCAGCTGTGTTCTGTGGTTGACCGCAGTCCTTACCACTCCCCCACTGCATTGCACTCAGCCTAGCCATAATTTTGTAGATTACCTAACTCACACTTTGTAGATCTTTGACTTTGCAGCCTCTGCAAGAAAGGCAGGCCGTGAGGGCTATGAAGTGGACACTGAATGAGGCACCTAAAAGCCAGCTAATAGGGATCCTATTATGGGCATACATTTCTAGATGGCTAGAAGTGGTTTCTCTTGTATAAATCTCAAGGGCTTTTCATCTCTTTTATTGTTCTTAGGGCAGCATTAAAGATCACGAGTGCCCACTTTAAAGCCAGCCACCTGGGTAGTAGTCCCAATCTCACTGCTTTTAGATGTGTGACCTTGAGTAATTTCTTCACATTTTTGAGTTTTATCTTTTTTACAGAGATATGGTGCTAATCAGCCCTGCCTCATGTAGTTGTCATGGAGATTAAAGTAACCACATGTGCAGCACCTGGGACAGTGACAAATGCTTCCCACTACTTCGAATCAGAATTACACATTTATCACCTACTATTTTCTATTTAAGTTATTTGTGCATGTTTTCCCTCCCCTAATGGACTAGGTTTCCTCAAAACCAAAAGGCCTACTTGTGTCCCTATGGTTTTCTCTGTTGCACCATGCAGAGAAACTCAAGGAATATTTGATGCTTGGACAAAATAATCTTTCATTGCTCTAAGATGCCATATGCATGTAATACCAACAGAAGGGTCTAAAAGTGCTATGGAACTCTGAGAGAGGAAGATGTGGCCACTAGCTGGATTATTCCAGCTTCTGGGCACTCCATGTGTCTGACATCATGCCTGGTGGAGTGCTCTACAGGCTCTGCAAGATCGGGCTGCTGCTTTCTTTCCAGCCTCATTTCTGAACTTCCTCCACTTTTCTCTCCCTCCTTCCACCACCTGAAATATTCAAGGAACAGAAGGAAGGACAAGTTCCTTGCTGTTCCAGAGACTTAACTCTTGCTCTTGCCCTTAACTGATCCTTTGTCACTGGATCTCAGTTTGCGTGTCATTTTGTTGAGGAAACCTGAACTTCCAAAAGAAGGCAGCCCCCTATTCTGTTATTCTTCTGTCCCATCACATTTCCTCATATCACCCTTTTTTAAAAAGGTGATTATTTTTTAAAATTATTTACTTGGATAATACCTCTCACCCTCCACCAGCATATAAGCTCAGGCATGCAGGGACCTAGTCTGTCCAGATCATCTGCAGCGATCTGAGCACAGTAGGGGCTCAACAGATTTTTGGTGGTAATGAAACACAAGGATAACTATTCATTGATTTACATATTTTAAAAAATCATTGAGAATAAAGCCCCATCTAATTATGCAGGGAAGTTCAAACAGGCCAGTAGGAGGCCCAGCAGATGGGAAGAGAGGAAATTATCTTGTTGATCCACCCAAGGTTGTTAAGGAGCCTTTTCTCATCCCATAGGTTGTAAGCGAAGAAGACTTCCGGAGATGGGCCAGTTTCCGGCATGAGGCTGAGGCATCCCTTGACAACCGAGATGAGCTTCTCATGGAGACGGCACAGCATCTGGAGAATCAACTCACCTTACTTGGTAGCTAAAAATAAGTCATCATTATAGGAAAAAAGGAATGTAGCAAGTTGAGAAGGGAGCTCTTGGCCCCGATTCTGACACTACTAATATGTCTCCATTAGCAACCTTCCCTGGGGTTCCCTTCCAGGTATTTGGCATAAATGGGTCGTGCCAATACCCAACACAGATGCCACGCACAGCTTCCTGAGGATGCCCTGGGAGCATTCCTGCACTCCCTGCTAAAAGAAGCCTCTGAGTTTGGCTACTTCTCCAACAGCACACTCTTCCCTTCATTCAAATGTTTGCTAATCCCCTACTCTCTTCCCTTCATTCAAGTGTTTGCTAAGCATCTACTGTGTACCAAGTGATATGCTAGGCTTTGGAGCTGCAACAGGAGCCAAAAACTCTGCTCTCCCAGAGATTGGAGTCTAGTGAGGATATTGGATGATTGAGCAAGCAATTTCAACAAACTGTGATGAGAGCTAGGCTAGCAGATGGGCCAGGTGCGATGGAAGCACAAAGTAGGAGATGCCAGCCTAGCCCAGAGGTGAGAGAGTGTCGAGGAAGGCAGTGAACTGAAAGCAAGAAGAGAACCTGGTCAGGCAGTGTGGGAGGACCCAAATGAAAGCCTGGAGGTCCAGGACTGGTGGGAAAGAGAGTGCTGGGGGAACATGATGGAAGGGAGGAAAGGTCAGCAGGACTCAGATTATGAAGGGCCATGTCAATCACCTGCTAAATGTTTGGAGAAGGCAGAGGGTGAAAGCAGGGACAGATCTGTGCTTTACAAAAACGGCTTTGATTGCTGCAGCATGAAAGTTAGATTGCTGCGCTGAGGGAGAGATGAGATGCACAGAGACTGGTTAAGAGACAGGCTGTGCTTCTGTTGGAGGAAAAGCATTGCCAAGAAGCAAGGGGGAGCTTTATTGATCAGGATTAAGGTCCTCACGCCTCGGGAGCAAAATCTTGGTAAGCAATGCCCAAACAGCGTGCACTGACCACATGGCAAAAAGCCTTCTTTCTTCTTGGTGGACAATGCTGACCTGGGGATGAGGACCAAGGACCTGTCATGACCTTGCTGTGTGCCCAGAGACACACTCTTCTGAGACTTGTCTTCTCCTCTGGATGAGTCACATGCCTCCGGCTGCCCAGCCAGACAGGAGTTCAAGGGGAAAGATCCAGGGTCACTATAAAGTGGTGATGCTGGCAAGTAGGATGGCTGACAAGCTGAGGAGGAGGAGCAGGATTAGCATACGCATTAGTTTCCCACATCCTTCAGCCTTTGGTTTCCTGTGTCAGCTGCAGAGGCCCCTGCTTGCTGCCTCATAAGGCCTCCTTTAAAGCTAAACCCAAGAACTCACTTGAACAAGAACCAAAGGATGGCTGGGCAAGACAACTGTATTTAATACAGGATGCCACTAAAAAGTCATCCCATTCAGGCACCTGATCCCCTTCTCCCCTCCCCGAGGTTTCTTTTGTTTCAGGACAGCACTCTAGGCTCAGTCTGTGAGAGATGTGCCTCCGGTTCTTCTGTGTGAAGAGACCATACTTGTCAGAACCTGCCAGCTTCCCCTAGCTGGGAAAGGTTTTCACAATCTTCCTGTTTCATTTTCTCTTTCACACAAATAAATGTGTTTTTCCTCCTCTCTCCTTCACTCCAGCTCACTGTAATATAAATCAGCTTCCTCTCACCTTCCAGACTAACGCTTGAAGGGGAAGATGAGGCTTGAGCCATCATTTTTTATGGGGTTGTTTACCTGCGCATGTGGACCTCAGGTACAAAAAACAGGCACATTTCCAGAAAGTGGGGTTCTTTATCTCCCTTCGAGATGGCTTGGAAAGGAGAGGACTGGGCTGAGAAGAGAATTCACCTTTCCACGAAGAAACTGGCATATCACTAAAAAGCTGTAATGCCTTCACACAGTCTCAAAATATGAAATGATCTTTTCAATATGCATCCAATGTAACCGCTTTGCCAACCTATTGTCACTCTGGATTATTAAAAGAAACAAAATGCTGTGCTCCTGCCCAGAGTGAAATGGGTAGCCATTAGTCTGTGATCTGAAATGAATCTCAATTGAAAAGCAGATTTATTTTTGCTTAATCACTTAGCAACTATTCAATATTTGGGTATATATTCATCAGGGTTGGTGCAAAGCTTGAGAGCCTTCAAAAATTATGGAATCTGCCTGTTTAATTCCCTCCAAGAATATTATCAAAAATGTCAGTCCCTATTAATTCTGCATTGATCAGTTGCAGGGCAAAGATTTCAGTTTTTCCATTGCTATTCCTATTGCTGCTAGGCCAGTCCAGGCCACTGTTACCTCTCCTCTGCACTCCTACCTGGCCTCCTAAGTAGCTTTCAGTGCTGAATCTCATCCTGCTTTTCCAATCTCTAACCTGTTCTCTAGAATGATCTTTTTTTTTTTTTTTTTTTTTTTTTTGGTCAAGCATTTTTTTTTTTTTTTTTTTTTTTTTTTTTTTTTTTTTTTTTTTTTTTTTTGAGACGGAGTTTCGCTCTTGTTACCCAGGCTGGAGTGCAATGGCGCGATCTCGGTTCACCGCAATCTCCGCCTCCTGGTTCAGGCAATTCTCCTGCCTCAGCCTCCTGAGTAGCTGGGATTACAGGCACGCACCACCATGCCCAGCTAATTTTTTGTACTTTTAGTTAGAGACAGAGTTTCACCATGTTGACCAGGATGGTCTCGATCTCTTGACCTCTTGATCCACCCGCCTCAGCCTCCCAAAGTGCTGAGATTACAGGCATGAGCCACCGCGCCCGGCCTAGAATGATATTCTTAAAAGTCAAAACTGATTATGTCACTCCCCAGCATTACACCTTTGAATAGCTTTCTTTGCTACGAAATAAATTACAAATGCCTTAAGGCCCTGACAAGGATCTGCACAATCCAGCACCCCTGAGCTCCTTCTCTGTCCTCATCTCTCACTTTGCTCTGCCTCCATTTCTGTATCTTCCTCAACTCCAACCTGTGAGACTTCACACATGCTGATCCTTCTACCTGGAATTTTCCTCCTCTGCCACCTCTTTGCATTATCTCCCAGGTCTGAGTTTAAGTAGCACTTCCTCAGCAAAGCCCACCCTGATTTGCCAGGTGAAGTTCAGATCTCCTGGTATATACTCACATGGTACCCTGACTTTCTCTCATTATATAGCTCAGTTATAAATTCTTATTCAATGACCTTTGAACTCAGAGGAAGAGACCAGCTCTATCTAGTTCACTGTCATATCCTAGATGCACAGCCTAGCACAGTGATGCTATCTTATAAGAATTGCCTGGCTTCACAGGGCTTTGGGGAAATTAAGCAACTACTCTTTTACCATAAATGTGAACTCTGTTGTCTTTGTTCACTCCAGGAGCCACTGGGATCGAAGATCGGCTGCAGGAAGGAGTTCCAGATACAATTGCTGCTCTGCGGGAGGCTGGGATCCAGCTCTGGGTCTTGACTGGAGATAAGCAGGAGACAGCAGTCAACATCGCCCATTCCTGCAGACTGTTAGATCAGACCGACACTGTGTACTCCATCAATACAGAGAATCAGGTAAGACGATTCTCTGTATCTACATATATTAAAGTGCAGAGCAGCCCTCAGCCAAGAGGACACAGGCTTGTAGGTGGGATTTGGGTACACCAGGGAAGCACCCAACCCCCAACAGATCACTGAATCTTGGAGTCTGGAGGACCCTGGAAGTCACCCAGCTCAATATCCTTTATTTCATCCCCACACATGGCTGGCTGGTCTCTTTTACATTACTTCTGGCACTGATTATTAGAGCGTTTAACCTCTCCCAGATTCCACTGTGGTCCAGTCTCCCCATTTCCCCACAGATAAGGAAACTGAAGACTACTGGGACTGAGTCACTTGCTCAGGTTTACCCTGCTTGTTTCTGATAAGTAGAACTAAGTCTAGAACTCTGTTCTCCTGCTGAGCTAGTGTGATTTACATTCTGCCACACTGTTTGCTTATGGAAGCTCAACTGTCAGTTTCTTTCTGTTTAAGACTAACTTATCCACTGAAAAAGTCCCAATTAAATTGAAATTATTCTGAGCTTAAAATTTCAGCATCAATTTATATGTCAAGCTGGTCTGCCACGGAGTAAAAACCTGAAAGGAATAATGCATGAAGGCAGTATGTTTTTATGGCATAAGAAAAAGAAAGAATGAAGCAAAGTTCTAAAAATTGCATGTTTCAACCAGAATAGATTATACGGGTGTCAGGGAGTGAGGCTTGGAGAGAAGAATGGGAAAGCTAAAGAGGCATATTCAAAGCTATAACACAATTTTGATTTTAGGGGGAAGTTATCTGTTTTCACAATGCAAATAGCAGAAGGCAAAGTTCCATCACATCTTCTTGGCTGATGAAGGTGGGAGGCGGGCATTGAGATGTGTGCTCCTATCAGAAGGAAGCAGGGATTAGATTCCATGGTGGATATTAACCAGAAGAGCACTGCACTGCAGAGGTGTGGGCATAGGCCCCTAAGGCACCTATGCCTAGGATACCATGGAGAAAAGGGAATAAGACAGAAAAAGGAAAGGAGGGAGAGAGGACACTCAGCTCTTTAAGTTTTGCCTGAGGCTGACGTAGACCCACAGTAGAATGTTGCGGAGGTTTATATTTCATTTTTATTCCATGAAGCAACAATATACACCTCTTTAAAAATAAAATAAAATAAAACTAGTATAGATTGTGAAAACTGCCAGAGGACCTTTAGATTAATTGGAAAAATCATTTACTTTCCTGTCAGGTGCACAGATTATTAGATTAAACCTTAATGAATTTTCAAAATGAAAATAAGCTCAGGGAAAACTTGGCTTTAATATTATGCTTAGGAAGAAAAGTAATTTTCAGCTTGCTTGAGTGCTTGATCCCCGTGCCTGCCTGTCCTGCTTGTAATGGAAATTCAGTTTGCAATGATTCTTTCACTCCAGGTAATGCTAGAAGGAGAACATCTGCAAACCAATGAGGCAGCCAGCCAGAGGGAGATTGAGTGGACTACGATGTGTTCTGCTAAATGCCATGCATTCCTGTAGGAAGCTGAAGATGTGCTCCTTGGTTAAATAGCCAAAGCTCCTAAGGAACAGTCAGCCATACTTCACCTTTAATCCAGTCCATGACAATTCTTTCTGTCCAGTATCCTCCAGGATAGTGCCTGAATCCTCAGCCATGCCTACACGCTTCAGCTCACTAAACCTGTAAGATCAGTCTTTTTATCCCTTTACCTGGGATGAAAAAAAAAATATGTTAAGCCAGAAACTGGGGAAATACATTCTAAATCTTAGATTTATTTAAACCCTAGTTTAGTGTAGTTACATATTCAGTGAATATTTCCTCCAAGGTTTTTAATTTGCCTAATTCACTATGAATCGATTTAGGATTACTATCTCTTTGCTAGGTATGTTAAAGCACTAAGCAAGTTATGGGATCTACCTAGACCTCAGAATTCCCTTCCCAAAGATGAGAGAATTACTAACTGATCACTGGAAGTGTTCATCAGTCAAGGAATTTTAAAAGGAACTAACGTATTAGACAGGAACTAATAATAACAACCACTATTACTGCTATTGCAACACATTGTTAATAATAATTAACAACATATATTGAAGTTTTAATATAGTTCAAACACCATACTACTTGAACTTCTATTCTCCTCATCTGTAAAACAGATTAAAAATATTAATTCCACAGATTATTGGTAGGATAAGATCGTAGAAGAAAACTACTTAGTATAGTACCTATGTTAATTATCTATTGCTACATAACAAATTACCCCAAACCTTAGGAGCTAAAACAACAGACCTTTATTATCTTATGGTTTCTGTGGATTAGGAGTTTGGGAGCATCTTAGCTGGGCACGCCTAGTTCAAGATCTCTCTTGAGGTTGCACACAGGCTATTGGTCAGGGCTGTGGGCTCATCTGAAGGCTCAACAGTGTGGGTGGTTTGGGCATGGGAAGGAGTTCTGCTTCCAAGTTCACCCATGTGACTGTTAGCAGGCATCAGTTTCTCACTCTGTGGGCCTCTCCACAGGACTGCTACAGAATACGGCAGCTGGTTTTCCCCAGGGCTAACCATACAAGAGAAAGTAAGAAAGCGCACCAAATTGGAAGTTACTGTCTTTTTATAACCTAATATGGGAGGTGACATCCCATCACTTTTTCCTTCATTAAAACAAAGTTTCTAGATCTAGCCCACATTCAATGAAAGGAGATTACACAAGGGTATGAATATCAGGAAGTGGAAATCACTGGGAACTATCTTAGAGGCTTCCTACCACAGTATAGGAGGTATACTAAATGTTCTGTGAATGGTAATTATTGTATTACTTTAAAAGCTGGAAATAAGTAAATTCAGAGATTTAATTTCAAAGCTTATGTCTCCAATAACTTGCTTTAGTCATACATTGGAGGAATTTATATAACTGGTACCAGGCCCAGCTTCCAAAGGACCACTTTGATCTCTTTCCAAATAAGTGCCTCTGGTATAAGCACACACTTCAAGAACTGCTTCCTATGGCCCCTCTGGGCTCTATGCATATTTATTGCCTGCAACACACAATTTAGCATCTTAAAGGTAGACTCAGGAATAATAAACTATGTCTCTGTTCTTTTCAAAATAAGCTATACCAGGGCAGGGTGCCGTGACTCACACCGTAATCCCAGCACTTTGGAAGCTGAGGCAGGTGGATCACTTGAGGTCAGGAGTTCAAGACCAGCCTGGCCAACATAGTGAAACCCTGTCTCTTCTAAA